>NC_064856.1:39961587-40219087 GCF_024139225.1 Suncus etruscus
AAGAGAAAGGTAGAGAGGGAGAGAGGGGGAGGGAGAGGGGGAGAGGGAGAGGGGGAGAGGGAGAGGGGGAGAGGGAGAGGGGGAGAGGGAGAGGGGGAGAGGGAGAGGGGGATCCACCTGAACTTCTCTTGAATTATGGAAAGATTGATTATACCAACAACCAAATGTTTGAAAAACAACCATTCTAAGTCACTTCAATATTATGAGCTAAGATTTTGATCCTTAATGTTTATAATAGTTCTAAGCTAGAATTTTTTTTGCATCCATTCTTTATGTTCTAATGTTTAGTAAGCATATTTTTCAAGTTCAACATAGAAAATTTGATCACTTTTGTCTTATGTAAAAAGCCATCTCTCAGATATATAATTTAGCTAGTCTTTACTTTGGAATTAAACAAAGTCATATTATATCGTTAGTATTATAAGTGATAACTTCATTCTCAACAACTCTCTGCAAAGAATGATAATTAAAAATTGAAAATAAAACAAGGTTCAGAACTGTTAAATAATGATTAAGGCCAGCTAGACTTAAATAGCTAAAATAGAATTTAAATATAGGTATATTTCAATGCTAAACTCATGCTCTTTCTACTTTGTATGGTTGCCTTTAAAAATCTAAAAGGATGCAAAGGTCCTGAGTGATAGAAGAGCAGGTAGGGCACATGCCTTGTATATTGTTGAATTCAGATCTTGGCTTCCTCATTGGTCCCCCATCTATCACCAGGAGTAATTCCTAAGTGAACCACCAGAAGTAACCCCTGAATATCGTTGGGTGTGACCCCAAAACAAACAAGCAAATAAAATAAAGTGTTGTATATGAAAATATTTCCATGAGATTATTCTTTGAATGGTTGTATATGTTTCCGTAAGATTATTCTTTGCCTATTGCCCCACCTTGACCTTCTAGGTGGGGGCGCTGTTGAGAGTTGAATAACTAGCTTTAGTGGGAGGCGTGCGGGGTCTTTTGCCAGAGCTGGTAGCAGGCTGACAAAGGACTCTCTTTGCCCAACCTTTTACACCCTAACCTTCTTGTCTATGTGGATTATTTGCTGCGGATAAATATTACCAAGATCTCCCCCCAAAAGGGGACAAGGGGATGGGAATCAATTTCTCATTCTGGGAACTAATTGGGGATTCACAAACATCCAACAAAGGATTTAATTGCACATCATCACAACATAAAGAATGTAAAAACAACTTTATATTTTGTGATAATGTATACCAGCTAAAGAGGAGTACCTCCAATTGTAATGTCAAAATATATTAACATTAATATTATGGTCCATATTTAGAAACTTGGGCAGAAGAAAGATATTCTATGCTAAGATATGAATATCTTAAGATACTGAGAAAAAAATGGTCAAGATTAGTCTATACAAGTCTGAGAGTTTCTACACTGAAGTAACACATGATGCTCATATACATATTGTACTGATCAGAAAAAGTCACATAGTAAGCCTAATAGGAGTAGGTCAGGAAGTACATTCATTACACAGTGTGTAAGAGGGTAAGTGTCCTTACCTAGGGTGAAGGGTGTGTAATTATTTGGAATTATCAAAACAAAATGTAAAAAGGGCTCGTGTTTTAATGAATGCATTTTTTTCCTTAAGCATATGCCTACGATTGATGGTGGTACAAAAATGTCAAGAGACTCAGTAGAGCACACATCAAAGTCTTCACTACTGATTTGGCATATCTGACAATTATATTGTAGGTTAGGTTTAAAAGGTTGCGTTTTGGTTTATCAGGTTGATTTCTTTGACCCATCTAAAGTACATTTTAGCCTCCAGCACATACAAATTCAATAAATGATTATTTTGTAACTTTATGGTAGCTATTGGGGAGGAAATTTTGTTTTTGAGGATATTTTTTTTAGTATTATATTTTTAATCCAAGCTAATATTATGGTAATTTTCAATTGTGTTAAATTTGGTACCATTATACTTTCATTTTTACTCATTACTCTCATCTCTATAGTTTCATTGGTATATTAAATATACTATGAATAACAAAAATATAAGTATAGGAGTGAAGTGTAAAATCAAGGCAAATATCACATATGATTATTCTATATGCATATATATCTGTCATCCTAAGTTTCTTGTTATAACTTGATTACAATAAAGTAGAGGTGTTGGATCAAAAGTACCATGGGGTAGATTTCCAGCATTTCATATGGTGTTATCTCTGATCCCAGAACCTTGAACAAGGTCTGACCAGAGCCAGGCATAGTACAAAAAATTAAATAAAAAGACTAGAATAAAGAGTTATTCACAGCCCTCTCTTTGTTAGTTTTAAACAAGTTACATCCTTTAGAGAAACTATATGCTTAATTTTTTCAATTGTTGTGCAACATATTAATATCACTACTAACAGATGAAGAGAATGAGTGAACATTTACTTATGTAAATTTACCTAAGCTACCAAGTAAGTGATAGAGTTAATTTGGGGAGGAGAGACTATGCTAACCCTTATTCAGTGTTTAGGGGTTAGTCTTGCCTCTACAGAAATTACTCCTGGCAGTGCTTGGGGAGACCATAAGGGATTCAGAGACTCAAACCCAGGTTGACAATGTACAAGGAAAATTCCTTCATGCTGTATTATCCCTTTAGCTCCATAGGAGAAAAATTATAAATCTATGCTTTTTTATTTTAAGATATCTGATTCTTTTTTAACTCTCAAGTCAATTATTCTAACGTGACTTTTAAGACCTCAGATCTCAAATGTGATAGAAAGTCTTCTAGTTTATCTCTGTGCTTCAAATTGTTTCTTCACTACTCAGTCATAAAGAATATCGGAATTAACTAGATTTAAAGATTTGAAGAGCAGGAATGAGGCGTGAGACAGAGGATGGACCACACCTGGATATGCTCTGGACTTAATCTTGGCTCCGTGCTCAGGAAACATATGGGAAACCATATGTAGTGTTGGTGATTAAACCAGGCTTGACATCATGGAAAGCAAGCACCTTACCTCCTCTACTATCTAGGCTCACAACTGAGTTTCTAAGAGCCAAAGTTGTACAATGCCTCACAAATATATCCATATAAAAACCTTGGCAAGTCCTTCAGCATTCCTTCAATCCCTGTTCTGCCATATTTGGTAACTTCATTTTGTCACTACTAATTCTATACTTTTGGACTCTACTTTCATCTTTAACTTGCTCTCATCACAATAGGAACACAGTTCTGATCTAATACATTTTTTTTTTGTAAATGCCGTACCACTTATTGCCTGTCAACATTCCCTGATTTCTTCACTCTACTTTGTACTCTTGACCTAGCACATGGCTCTGTTTTTCTCCTAAGATGGTGACTTATATATTTATTTATATTGGTTTTTGGATTAATTTAGTAGTGCTAAGGGATAACTCCTGGTTCTTTGCCCCTGTATTATTTCAGTGTGGCTCAGATGACTATTGTGTTGATTGAACATGAGTTGGCTATGTACAAGGCAAGTAAGTTCTTTACCTCCTTACATTCTCTCCATTCCCCTGTTCTTTTTTATTTATAAATGTATGCCTATACTCACTTAAATAGAGCTGTGTGGAAGGAAACTTAAATATAAAGAAAACTTGAGGGGCCAGAGAGATAGCATAGAGATAAGATGTTTGCCTTGCATGCAGAAGGACAGTGGTTCAAATCCCAGAATCCCATATGGTCCCCCGAGCCTGCCAGGAGCGATTTCTAAGCATAGAGCTCAGGAGTAAGTTCGAGTGCTGCTGGGTGTGACCCAAAAACCAAAAAAAAAAAAATTGAGTGTGACTTTTGAGATTATTATTTGCTAGTTATATAAATTAGTAGATTTATATAATCAATTATATTTTAGTCTGATATACCTCATCTGTCAACAGGGCTATTCATAGTCTGCAGAACTAGTCATACTCTTCAGTAGTGAATAAATATGATACCATTAGTGCATTCTGTCATATATTTCCTAAGAAAGCAAACATACTACTCCAAAATGTTTGTGTATGTGTGTGTATTCACTATAGTGCTATTCACCAAAGAATTATCTGAAAATAACCCCAACGTACAAGGACAGATGGTGAATAAAGAAATGGTTCATATATAACAGTAGACTACTACTCAAATAAAAGAAAAAATGAATGCTTGCATTTTATTACAACTAGATTGAACTAGAAGGTATCATGTTTAGTGAAGTAAGTTAGAAGAAGAAAGAAAAATATTAGATAATCACATTCAATAATGGAATATAAAGAGCAAAACAGAAACAATGATCAATGAAAACAAAACCAACAGAACTGAGTGTGCTAAATAGTAGAGGAAGGAGTATGGGGGCCTAGGGACAGTTGTGGAGGAACTCTTGTACTTTGGTGGTGGGTGTGCTATAGTAATATTATATGCCCAAAGCAAATATATTAATCCTTGAAAACTATATTTTCTCAATTTATAAGAATACTCTGCATATTGAAAAATTAAACTATTAATTTCTCTGAAGAATGATGTTTTAAAGCTTATCATGTTAAGTAACTTAGAAGCACAGGGCAAATACTGGATGTTTTTATTCATCAGCAGTATATAGAGCAATAAAAGAACCATGAAAATATCCAATAATGGCAACCTCTTGACCCTGGATTACAGAGCTGAGAGTTCCAAATAAAATGGAAATAGAGTTGTTGAGGTTAAATGATGTGGTAAAATAGAGGTAACACAAGGACATTTGTTGAGTGTTTTAGATACTTTAATGAAAAAATTGTGTACTTCAAAAACAAATTCACTACTATAAACATGCCTATTATGAAACTTAAAAAATTAGTTTTCCAAGGGTGTATGTAGGGAGGGTAGAGGGAACCTAGAACATTGATGAGGGGACGCTGATATTGGTGGTGGGTATGTATTGGAAACATAGTATGCCTGAACACTATTATAAATGTTACTATAAATTGCAGAGGCAAGTAAAAGAATGGAAAGTAAAAAGTTTAAAAATATAGTTTATTGTAGTCAGGGGAGAGATTTTTGCATGCATGTCATTTCAGTCTCCCTCTGTCCTACAGAAAAATTTTGCCAGAAAATATTTTATTTGTGTTTTCATTAATACAAAAGTTTGGACTTTAAAAAGGGAAGATATTGAAGGTATACTAAGCAGGAAAGAGGAAATTTAATTTGGAAATTATTATTTGTAAAGTATTTTATTTGGAAAGGTCACTAATTGCTTTTTGGAGAAAGTATTAGAGGAAATGGAGACTAGCACAGCTGCAGAAGTCCTGGTAGGGGGTCTTGGCAGCAGTGGCAGTAATAGTGTGAATCTATAATCTCTTTTCTCTACCATGTGAGAAAAAAGCACTATATCTGAACACCAAATAGAGAAGAATAACCAACTCAAATTGAGTGCAAAAATTAATATTTTAATTAATAAAGGTAAAGAGGATATAAGCAAAAAGGATGTAGTATTGGTCTTTCTATTTGGTTTTGAGTTTTGGGTCACATCTTGGGGTGCTCAGGGCTTACATGTACCTCTGAATTCTAGACTCAAGGGAACATAAGGAGCCAGGGATCAAATTGGGTGAACTACATATGAGGCAAATGCCCTGTCCACTGTTCTGTATCTCTCCAGCCCCATGAAATAATATATTTCACACTGAAGAGTAAAAGAACCATTTTAAGAGGAAGCTGCATTTATATGAGTTGACAGCATACTAGAGCTGTGATTGGAATAACTTTGTACTGTTTCTCCAACCCCTCCAAGTATCTCCTAATTTCATCTCTTATCTGCAATGCTATAGATGCCATATTGATTCTGGAAGTTGAATATTTGCACATGTTTATAGAAGTTAAAAGAGATTGAATGTTGAAGACATCCTCATCCTTCTTTGAAAACAAAACAAAATTAAACTAAAACTTTACAAAAATAAAAAAATATATATTATATATAAAAAATATATATATATGATATAAAATATAAAAACTGAATACTAAATACCTGTAGTAACTGTTTGGTCATTTTCCTGTAGTAGAGAGGATAAACAAAGAGATTAAAGAAGGATGAGACCAATCTTAATCAAGATTAGTTGACAAAGTAGCAATTAGAAGGATATAGATGAAAGAAAGAAAACATCTCATAATGAAAAAAGGTGAACAAGAGGGGCAGATGTATAATTATGAAAAAAAAGCACTGAAATCTTATATGCACCAATATAATTTTATGTGTTGATGGTTTATAATATGATTTGAAAAATAAATTGGTGAAATCATCTGCTAGTCCACACAGAATAAACTCTAAGGGTATCTTTGAATGACATGGTTGCCCTTCGTAATTATAGAAGTCTGAAATGAATCTGACAGGCAGAAGAGAAATAGCAATAAAAACACCAGCAGGAGTCAATGAACACACATTTTATCACACTTTACTGCATTCATGAATTTAATTGCCTTTGTTTGGGAGGTTGCTTTTTAAAATAGTACAGTTTTCAGAGTAGTGCCTCTTTCAGAAGTCCTTTCCTTGAAAATGGTCTCAGCATGTCAAAAAGTTTATGGAAAAATTTTAACTCTATGACTTCCAAAAGATTAGCAAGAGTGTGTCTACATTTGTTAGCACCTTTCTCTTTAGGAATTTGCCAGAACAGTAAATAATCTGTCTTGACTTCTTCATGGTACTAATGTGGCCACAGTAAGCAAATCTTGAGTAGAATTTTGTTGTATGAATATCAAGGTGAATTGAAACTGAGGGGGCTGGTCCCTTTAACTTGTGCTTCCCTGCACTGTATGCTACGTCTTCCAGTTTCTTGGTGGACATACAAAGGTCTTACAGTCATTTCCCCTTAGCTTGAACATATGACTCCCTACTCATAGCTGTTTCTCATTGGACGCTGTCTCTCAGGAAATATAAATCCTGAAGAAGAAGTGATAAAGTGAGTTAATTTATAGGTCTTAAAGGGTATTTCTCACTCCCACGTTGATGTGTCTTTATATATCTAGGTTCCAAACATCTTGAGCCCATAATCAAGGTCAGTTTATATAGAAGCAACATGTCTAGGGTAGAACAAATGCCTGCATTCTTATAATATGGGAGGTGTGGTTGAGGGGGAGGCTGCCTGCTGACAAGAGATCCCTTGTATGCTGCCACACATGCACTGTGGGTGGCTGGTAATTGTTAGCTCCAACTATTGCACCACAAGTTATTCAGTCATACAATTTATTCTCAGTGCTACTATTCGGCACTGGGAGGTCTTTAAAACAAGGCCAACTGGCAGCAAGCCACAATTTTAGCCAGTAGTGTGGCTTCCAAGATTTTCCATACAATATAGGGATTTAAAAGACCAATTTTACTGGGTTGGTACTAGTCTTTGAAAACTTAGGTAAAGGATCTCACCATAATACTGAATCCCTTGCAGTGGTGAATGAATATTTTGATTTTTGCTTTTAGCTTGCAAAGGAGCAAGTTTCTTAAGATAAAGCATATAACACCAACTAAATTTCTGCATACCAATTATTCCAGAGTATATGTTGCTTTCCTTCCTTCTAAATTTTATATTATTCACTATTACTGAGAATGCTTTGTTTACTCCTCATAAATGCAATACAATATTCTTGTTTATGAAAATTGGTGGCAGTTCCCTCAACCCTCTGAATCTCCATAGCACCTAACAGAGATGTAGGCACCTGGGTAGACCCTCATTAAATATTTATCCCCTGCCTGAATTCTTGAAGATGTTAGTGGAAGATAAGAGCACAGCTAGAAATCTGAGTTTTTCTTGCTGGTCTGTCTGTTCTGCCTGCAGGGTGTTTGGCTGTTAAGATTGCAATCATTTTAAATTTGTTGTTAGTGAAAGGATCCAAAGCACCAGCTTAGTTTTGGACAAGAAGAAATTAATGTTGTTGATGCTCATAATGCCATCTAGTTAATGCCATCTTTTGTATAGAAAGATTGTCTTGTCATCTCTGCAGCTCACTTATTAGCCTTTCACAATTCCTGGAACATAGTAGTCATTCAATCAGCATAATAAGTAAACATAACCATGTTACCATTGTTCTTTATATATACATTTATATAAAAGCAATATGATGAATTAAATAAAACAACAAAATAAATTTTTAGTCTAAGACATTTGGTGGTTAGACAAATTGGGACAGAAAAACAAATGGTCAAATGAAAAAAAAAAGAAACTAAACATTTAGTGGTTTAGTTAATGGTTAAGTTAATATAGTTCAGTTAATGTAGTAAGCTTATATTTAATGGTACACACCCATTATCATAATGCAGTGTAATTCAATAAAACAATTTATAAAAATAAAATTGTGAGTTTTTGGATGCATGGATATATGCAACAAGTTTGTTTTTTTTTTTGTTTTTTTGGGCCACACCCGTTTGATGCTCAGGGGTTACTCCTGGCTAAGCACTCAGATTGCCCCTGGCTTGGGGGGACAATATGGGATGTTGGGGGATCAAATCGCAGTCCTTCCTTGGCTAGTGCTTGCAAGGCAGACACCTTACCTCTAGAGCCACCTCACCAGCCCCACAACAAGTTATTTTCTGCTATAGACTAGGTAGTATTCTTGAAAATTTTTCTAAAGAAGTGAGAAATATGAGCTTATATTACAACTAAAAAAATGAATGATGAAATATTTTGTTGTCTCTGGTAATGATATATGCCAGGGGAATAATAGATGAGGAGAAGGTAAGTGAAAGTATAGGGTTGCAGGGTGCAGGGAGAATGAACTTTAAACACAAAGGTACAGAGAGGTTTCTCTGAAATGACATTTCAGTAAATTTCTTCAAGAGATGAAAGACCAAATCACGTGACACTTAGTGGAAAGTAAAGGGAATAATAAATGTAAAGGCTTATAGGTATGTCCTGCATTCTTAAGGAAACAATAAGGTGGCCTGATATGGCTGGAACAAAGTGTGAGTAACAAGAAACCAACATCTATCCTAGTAGTCCCTCTTAAGGACTTGAAGGCATTAGGATTCTAAAATTTACCAGTTCTCACAAGTAATCAGATGCTGTCAATCTATTTGCTTATAATTTTCTCATCCTCCTTCCTTTTTTTGGGGGGGGTGTCACACTGGTGGTTCTCATGGGTTACTCCTGGCTCTGTGCTCAGAAATAGCTCCTGGCAGGCTTGGGGGACCATGTGGGATGGCAGGATTCGAACCACCATCTGTCCTGGATCTCCTCATGCAAGGCAAACACCCTACTGCTGCGCTATCTCTCTGCCCATCATTCCTTTCTTTTTCAATTCATTTTCAGCAAGTTCTGATTCAGGCTTTTTAATTTCAGCTAATGCTAAGAAATGTGTTTAATGTATATTTTTAAATAACTTTAGCAAAACTTAAAAGGTTGCAACTTTCATATTGCCATTTACAAATAAGCACATTAGTGCATCAAAAGCATTATTAATGTGCTATGTAGGTGGAAGAAATGGCTTCTCCCCAAAAGCAGGTCTGGGTGGCTTGCAAAATTAAGTTATAGTTTATTTTTGGGGGGCTGCCTTGCCAATTATATTGCAGATCACATGACTTATGGCCATTTTGCCAAGTGATGTAGGTGATATGGATTAAGTGAGGAACAGAAGAGGAGATAAAGTAAGGGAGCAAGGAAATAAGCTTGAATAAAGCTTGCAAGTGCCTTACTGTTTGACAAACCTGAAGCACCTAGAGAAAGGTCCGGGAGAATCAACACAGGTAAAGTCTGCCATGAGTACTTTCCTGGTATGGGTACTCCTTTTCAGACTCATAGGGTAGATTTCAAGATTTGCCTGAAGTTCAATCGATGTAAATGGCTCAAGAATTGATCTCCTATATTTCATGTCTGATGTTCTGGGTTTAATCCGTGGAAGCATAAAAAAGGGAAAAGAGGGGCTGGAGCGATGGCTCAACTGGTAGGGCATTTACCTTGCATGCACTAAGCTAGGATGGACCGCAGTTTGACCTCCCTGCTTCCCAAAAGGTCCCCAAGCCAGGAGTGATGTCTGAGCACAGAGCCAGGAGTAACCCTGAGCATCACCAGTTGTGGCCCCAACACAAACAAAAAAAAGTGTACATAGTTTATTAGCACTACCAAGTTATTCTGCTAACTGTCTTAGAGACTTCTTGCTGAACCTCCAGAAAATTACTTTGTATTTTCTCTTAAGTTTGTTTAAATTTTACAGAACTCATCAAAAATATTTTATTCTAAAATAAAACAGGAGCCAAGATAGCTCCAAATGTTCAATAAAAAAACTTTTGGAAAGTTACATAGTTACATACAGACCTTTGCTAATTGATCATATTTACAGCATGTTCACCATCCTTATATAATTCATTATCTACATTTCTTGCCCATAAATCTGCTTTCAATGATAGTATTGCCCTTTATCATTATTATGAACTAATTATATCAAAAACTTGGAACAAGGAATTGCTTTTTTCAAGGAAAAGGTAATTTAGTCCTAATTTCTGTCTAGATTTTCAACAATAACATCTGCTTTATAGAAAAAAAAAACTTTCAAAAGGAGACAGTTTGGGAGCCACACCAGGTAATGATCATAGTTTACTCCTGGCTCTGCACTCAGAAATTACTTCTGGTAGGTTTAGAGGATCACATGGTATGCGGGGGGTAGGGGGGAGAGAGTTAATTCTGTTCAGCAGTGTGCAAGGGAAACTCCCTACCTTCTGTAATATCTCTCGGCCCCTTATAGCTCAATAGTTTCATTTAAAGAAATATAGCAATATGAAGGAATAGAAATAGAGCGAAATGCTAAGAGTACACATCTCAGGTTGAGATGTGAGTCAATCACTAGAGTACAATGGCAGCACACACCTTTACAAAGTTGATTTTACAGTCTAGTTTCTTTCAAATGGTGTTGACCTAGAATTGTCTGCATACAGAAGAGTTATCTGTGTGTTATCACAGGAAAAAGCCTTAGTCTCTTTCATACTCTTATGAAAGCATATTCTCCTTTATACTTTCACAGAAGATACTAGTTCCCCCCTGTAGCCCCCTCCTTGCCATCCTTCTCTGGGTGGTGTCACAAGCTTTACACCAAGTTGGTGACTCATTTTCTCCATCCACAAACAGTTCAGGGTTTGCAGCTCAAAGCAGTGTAATCCCTGTGCCTTTACACTACTTCAGGACTGGTGATTTCTTCCATGTTTTATTATTTCCTAAAAAACTCATTATCAGCTTCCCTTGCAACATTGACAGAGTTCATAGGGCCTTTGAATACTGAAATATATACTGTGCTCTTCAAAGAAAATACAATGCTGAGCATTTTTATCATTAGAGTTCTATATGTTAGTGTCTTATGAGGCTGTAGTAAGTAAAATGATCCATCTCTCAAGAAAATAATCATTCAAATGTAATTCTTTCACTTTAACACTATGACCAGTACTGAAATAGCTTTGAAGAAATACTTTCATTAGGTAAAAAATTAAACACACATACAATAACTCATTTCTGGACTCAGACTACAGAACTTCTGGGGCAGAGGGTGAACTGGTGAAAGGTAGATTGCAGTGGATTGTGATGAAAGTACAAGAATGAAGATTCATTCTACTCCTGAGCCAGTTGATCCAAAGAGACACAGTGACCTGTCAAGAAAGAATTTTACTAGCAACAAGATGGCAGGTTGGAATATGTTGAATTTAAGACCCAACTCTATTGCCCAAATAATCTAATCATGCCTTCACAAGAAGTACTTCTATAGGAAAAGGAAAAGAATACATGTGTTTAGGATGGGTGAATGGGTTACAGTAGAATTTATGAATCAATGTATTAATTCATCAGAATGATCATCTGAGGCACATTTCTGATGCAACTGAAATAAAGATTTCTGGGGCCAGAGAGATAGTGCAGAGCTTAAAGCCTTTTCCTGACTGCTGCAGATCCTGCTTTGATCCCTAGCACTGCATGCACTGCATGTGATCTGATCCCTGCCAGGAGTGATCCCTGACCACTGATCTAGGAATAATCACATGAGTAAGTGACATGAATAAGCCAAACCATTGGGTGTGACCCACAAACAAAACAAAGCAAACATTTCTGATTAAGATTTCCATTTTCCTATCCTTTAGAATAAGATGAAGGGGACAGTCACAAAAATTTTACCTTTCCTTATGTTCTGGATTCTAAAATTGCACTTGGTTTTATTTTTTTGGGTACATTTTAGAGGGACATTACTATATTGATGACATACTGCCTATGATAATACCCACACAGTCATGTACTCACACACATTCTCATTTCCCCTCTTCTTTCTTTTTGTGTCATTGTTGATGATCGTATTGTTGCAGTGATGGAAACTATTATTTCCTTATTGTCTTTCTTTATAAGCCCCATATGTGTGAGATTCCTTACCATTTGTCTGTCTTCTTCTGTCACATTGTTCTGATTATATATTAGCTCTATTTTTAAAAACTTCATACTATTTTTCAGAGACTAAATCATACATCAGTCCCACTCATCTCTGTCAACACTATTTGTTTCTAGACTTAGTTTCTTTGATGTTGTTGGGCAGGGGGAGGGGAGGGAGAAAAATAACTAGCAGTGCTCAGAACTTATTCTTAACTGCTCAGGGATCATTCCTGACTGAGCTTGGAAGAATATGTGCAGTATCAGAAATTAAATCTGCATTGGCCACATGCAAGTTAAGTGATCTAACTGCTGCACAATTATTTTGGCTCTTATTTCTAGACTGTCTGAAATAGGTGATTGATGATATTATGTTGTTTTGATTTGCTTTTCAGAAGATTCAGGAATGCTAAATACTTTAATAATTGCAGTGGTCTTTTGTGGTCTTCTTTGGATAAACACCTGTTTATTCACCTACTCACCCATATTTTTTTTGTTTTTGTTTATTGGTTTTGGTTTTTGGGTCACACCTGGCAGCTCTCAGGGGTTACTCCTGGCTCTATGCTCAGAAATCGCTCCTGGCAGGCACAGGGGACCATATGGGATGCCGGGATTCAAACCACAGTCCTGCATGAGAGGCAAACGCCTTAACTCCATGCTATCTCTCCAGCCCCCTCACCCATATTTTTGTAGGATAGATTTTGTTGTTGTTGAGCTTTGTAAAGACTTTTTACATTGTGGATATTAGTTGTTAATTAGATGCATGATACAAAAATAGTTTATCCCATACAGCAGTGTGTTTTTTATTTTATCCATCCATTTTTTCAACTTTTCTTTCATAGGTTCCTGTACTATGTGTACAGGCTTATATGTGTGTGTATTTTAGCAGTGGTCTTTGCCAAAAGTCATACAGTAAGTTACATGCTCACACACGTGGTGGTATGCTCACTGACCTTTGTACTTTGTTAGTTGCAAAAATTGTTCATGTATTGTCCAGGTAAGCAATTTAGTTAAGGTATACAAATTATGGGTGTAGGACCCATGGGGGTTGTCTACAGATGTTTCCAGTCATTGTACTTCCTGCAGCTATGATGGGACACTTGGAAAATTAAGATCTTTGATGAAAGGAAGGTGCTCCAAGTTCCTAAACTCTAAAATGACACCTAGCTATTTACCTAAAACAAAGGCATCACCCCATCTTCCTTTCCTTTAAACCTACCCTTTGATATGTAAAAACCACATGGATTACTCTAACCTACCCCACCCTGGGTGGATTTTGTTCTGGGAGAACAAAGAAGGAGCAGTTTGGCTTGGTGGCTGAGAGAGAGATACCACAAGGTGAGAAGCAAACTAACTCCATGATTCTTTACTGACTGACTTGGTTCATTAATTTTTCACAGCATCTTACCTGCATCAGACACTACCACCTGTGGTGGAATTAAGGCATGTGCAGTGATTTAACAATGTGGGGATTTATTTTAAGCTATTTTTCTGTGTTCATGTAACATCTTTTAAAAGCACAGATCATACTAGCACATATACAATTATATAAACTAATATTATCTAAATTTTTAAACTGGAGCTTATTTTTACCATACTCCATATTATGCCTTTGCTCTATTTTGTGACTCTTTAGATTTATTTTGCTATTGTGTCTAATCATTTGCTCATCTATTCTTTTAAAATATTTTTATAATAAATTATTTAATTGAATCATCATGAGACACACAGTTACAAAGTTGTTCATAAATAAGTTTTAGTCATACACTGTACAACACCTTTTACCAGTACACATTTCCCACATAAATGTCCCCAGTTTTCCTCCTGCCCTCCTTCTTTCCTTTCTTCCTGCTACTTGCCTCTGTGGCAGATATTTTACTGCTAATTTATTCTTTTGAAGACTAGGTGTACTCTTATAGTCTAATTGCTCCATGCTCAGGCCCAAGAGTAATACAAAAAGAGAATAAAGCACCAGAATGTTATTACAGGAGACAGGTTGCTTTCCTTGCATATGGCCAATTCAGCTTCAATCTAGGCATCCACAATGTTTCTTCCAAAAATTTTAGGACTGATCTCTGAATGCAGAGCCATTAGTAAGCCTTGAGCACCATTGAGTATGGCCCCTCCAAAATTAAAAAAAAAAAACTGAATAAGAAAAAACTCAGCATTTATGTTTTTTGTTGTTGTTGTTTTTCAGGCCACACCCATTTGATGCTCAGGGATTACTCCTGGCTAAGCGCTCAGAAATTGCCCCTGGCTTGGGGGGACCATATGGGACACCGGGGGATTGAATCGTGGTCCTTCCTTAGCTAGCACTTGCAAGGCAGACACCTTACCTCTAACGCCACCTCGTTGGCCCCTTTTTTTATGTGGTTTTTTTTTTTTTGGAGCATTTATTAAATACCCAGTACTTTGAAGTAGATACTAAATTAAACAAGAAATTACAGTCCAGGTTACAGAGAGATAATATATTAAATAAGGTAATTGCTTTGTATGACTTGATATGGGTTCAAATTCTGGTAATCCTCCAATCACTTTCAGAAGTTATTCCTGAGTACAGAGCCAGGAGTAACTCCTGAGACCTCCCCCCAAAAATAACAGACACAGAAAACATAAAAAAAGAAAATAAAGGAGAGAAATAACAGTATATGCCAGTGTTGGTTTAGAATGATGAAGAGTGAGGCCAAAGAGAAAATATAGTGGGTAGGGCATTTGCCTTGCACATTGATGATTCCAGTTCTCTATCTGGCATCCAGGTGGTCTCCTGAATCTTCCAGGAGTGATTTCTGAGTGCAGAGCCAGGAGTAATTCGAGTGCTTCTGGGGGTACCCCCCCAAAAGAATGATGAATAGTAATTTTTAATGGATCAAGATGGAAAAAGCAATTTTAGTAATAAAGGCCGAGGATTTTCAGGCTAATGATATAAAAACAGTTGGCGTATTTTAGAAAACCCAGTACTTGACATGTAATATTATACATTTTAATAATATTTAATATAATATAAATATTTATTTATATAATAATTGATTTAATAATATTTATTAATCATGTGTATGAATTATAAAATGCATTAGTTCAAGAGATAAAGAATGAATTTGGAAGTCAGAGCAGAAGATTATGAAAAACACGGTGCATGAAACAAATGATATTATATGTACAAGAATGCTGAACTATTTTTCAGACAATAAGTAGCAAACATATTCTGAGAGGGGTACAGCATGGTTGGTTATTTGCACACAATATAAAAATACTCCAGTTGCAATGAAGGAGATAGATTGCAGAGAAGGAAGCTAGAGGAGGCTGCTAGTTGTGAGAGTATAACAAATAACACTCGGGAGAGTTGATTGTCACCATGATCAGAGGTTGAAATGAAGAAGTTATCAAACAGGGAATACATTTTATTGCTTCTTGGCCTTATATTAAAATCAGCTTGAGCCTGTTTAATGGTTCTGAACACGCCAGATTTTAATATTGGGGTAAGGGCAGGGGTGGGAAGCAGATGAACTCCTGTGAGTAGTTTCAATGCTGATTAGAACAGTTTTAATTGCAGTTGTATTTAATATTTGATCTGAACCACCTGCATCACATTCTGTGGCTCTCTTAGTTTTTAATTCTTTTTTTTTTTTTTTTTTGGTTTTTGGGCCACACCCGGTGACGCTCAGGGGTTACTCCTGGCTATGCGCTCAGAAGTCGCTCCTGGCTTGGGGGACCATATGGGACGCCGGGGGATCGAACCGCGGTCCGTCTCCTAGGCTAGCGCAGGTAAGGCAGGCACCTTACCTCCAGCGCCACCGCCCGGCCCCAGTTTTTAATTCTTTGATGATCTGTGGCCTTATACCCAGTATAAAGGAATAGTTTTCTTTGACAACCCTGAAAACGTTCCCACAGAGGTAATCCTGGCAGCAGGTTTCTGAATCATTGAGAAAGACTGCAAACTCAGATTCAAAGGATCTTTAGTGGTGATAGATTTAGAAAAAAGTAAACCTAGCACACAGCAATGGGGTGACACTATCCAAGCTTTCTCCTCTGTTTAGGAGATATACCTTACTTGTAAGGTATGATTTCTGCAGCTGTCACTTTCAGTTTTTGGGCTGCCAAGTCATGTGACTGAATTTGGTCATGTAGTTACCATGTCTCACAACCCCACTGAGACTGTTACTTGGCTCTAAGGTTCCCTATTAAATTAAACACTGCCACTTGACCGGACAATGGGTAATTTAGAAATGATCTATCTTATCTGGGAGTGTATCTGGGAATTGCAACAAGCTTGAATTGTAGAAAGGGGTATTTATTTGGGATTAGCTCCCTTGCCTAAGAGATCATGATCTTCCTAGAAATACAAGCTTGAAGACACTTTTCAGTAGAGTGATGTTAGATATCTCTGATTCTTACCTGTGACCTTTGAATCAAAAGAAAACTGGGGAAATGACCTTTTACTGCTCACACAAAATGATTTTTGAAATGTACTGAAATCCTGGAAATCTGAGATTTAGAAGTGACGGTACTTTGAAAGTGAACTACTTTGCCCAGATTTGAGATATGAGAGAGAGGGGTGGGGTGGGAGTAGAATAGAATCTGGGTGAGCTGTGTAGTTTCCAAGGCAAAAATCTTATTTCTGCTGTTCCTATCCAGCCCACAAGATAAAGTTTCAAAGGATTTTCAGATCATCTGTCTGATTTATTTGTGTACACATTTTATATATACTAATCTCACTTATAATTTATTTATCTTTACTCAGAAACATCTTGCTCTAGGCACATCCTTCCCTATCTAAAAATTACATGACAATCTTTTTTAATTTTTTCCCTTTTATTTAAATACTGTGGTTACAAAATTGTTTATGATTGGTTTCAGTCTTACAATGTACATCACCCTTTACCCATGAACATTTTACCACCACAAGTAATTCTACTGATATTCACAAAGGAGGCATTGACACCAGTCACTGGAACTTTGTTGTTTCAAAACCTATATTGTCTTAGAGTCATAGTTTATCCTTTCTTGCCCTAATAAGAGAAACTCTTTGCCTTTGGCTCTGTAGTGTCTACAAATCACTTTAATATCCATTATCTAATATGCTTTTAGTACCAGTTCTGTGGATGAATAGGATATAAGAGTCTGTCATTAATTTGATAGGTAATAACATCCCTATTTTACAGAGGCAGAAGTTAAAGCTCAGGAAGGTTAGGTTACTTGGTTAAGGTCTTATAATGATTTGTAATGACTATGGTGCTATATACAAGCCATTGAAGTCCAAAATAGTTCTCTTGTCATTATACTTTGTCTTTGATTTAAAATTTGCAAAAAAGCTTTCATGTATATTATTTAATTTACTTCCAAAGAAATTTACCAAGAGTGGTTGAGAGAATATCAGTTAGATCTCTAGCCAACATCATTATTTACTATCCCTGTGATCTTAAAAAGCTACTTCACTGTCATCGGCTTTCATTTTAGTAAAGTCAAAATAAGAATAGTTTTCTTGTGTGAATTAGAAGTCCCATAATAAAAATGAGGAACTGTCTAGTACAGTGTTTACAAAAGGAGAACCGCCATGTTTTTAACTATTCTATAAATGAAAATATATTCTGCTTTTCAAGCAGGTAAACTGAGACAAGAAGAGAGCAAGAGAGAATTTATTAGATTTTTAAAATATTTTTAAGAAAAATGTATGTATTTACTTTAAATAGGAGTTATGGGGGTTCAGTATTTCTCATTCTGGCCAGAATTAAGCTTTTGATCAGATTTTATCTCAGATGATTTTAAATAACTATTTTGTGTTTTAAGGTTTTTGGTGTTCAGTGTATGTACAGATAAATGTGACATGAATCATAAAAGGAGCCTGGTGTCTCCACTTCTTCTTTAGAAGCACCTCTGCTTCTAAATAACAAATAAATTGAAATCAATCTACTAGCAAATCAATTTTCCTTTATTCCAGGTGCCAGAATGTGTGCAGAACAGCTCACAAAGGTGTTATATTTGTTCTTCATAATGAGTTGCCAATCTCTGTGGGGTCTTTGTATGGTATATAGAGGATTGAAGAGTATACAATTGTGTTGAAATGTGTTCTCTCATCCATTTACATAGAACCTAGACAGGTGCAACTGACAGGAAATATGGAAAATGCTGGCAGTAAACTGAAATGTAACAGTCAATACCAGTGTCATCACTATTGAGACAATTGCTACATTGGGGCTTAATGCATAAAAATGAAAATATATATATACTTTCAGCTCAAGATGAGATTGGGAGCTGGCTGGCTTGAGTTAGCAACTACTATAGGTGGTGCTGTTTGTTTTCTAGCTCCATGTCTTTTCACATGTAGGAGATTTCCTATCATAATTCATTCCCTAAGTTTCTCATAGTTAATAGATGTGAGCATTGGGGCAGATAATCCAAAATTCATTTATACATGGCTTTAAAAATTCTTAAATGAGTTTTCTCAGCAAATCAACCTTTTTAATTTATTTTTGCTTTTGACTCATAATTTACAACTCAGATTATTTTAAAAGATCAGGATACCTCTGATTATCTCCTAATAAAATTCTTAAGATAAAATTATAATAAATTTACTTTACAGTATAAATCCATATATTGTAATAATAATGATGTTTACCTTGTTTGCTGAAAGTATAGACTGTGCTAGAAACTAAGATAGCCTTCATAATTTTACAGCTAGTGATTTCCTTTTGCTAGTTAGGGAAGTAAAATATACTTAATACAATTATGTAAGCTAGATAGTTCTCTTTTTCTCCCTTGAAGATAAAGTCAACTATTAAATCATAGTTCCATTGTCTATTAAACTCAAGTCCTCATATTTAACCCAAATTTAATATTTGTTACTTTTCTGGATTTTAGTGTTTTTTTAATCCAAACAGATTCATTAATTTTCTCTTTCAAATAGTGTAGATATAAAGCCAAGTTTATCTCAGAATGACCCCTTCCAGTTTTTATTTTCTACGAAAATTGGAGAGTTGAATGACATTACAAATAAAAGGTCAGGATGTGGGGCTGCATGAATAAAATTAAGTTAATAAAAGTTAATAAAATTTGCCAACTATATTTTAGGCTTTATTTCTACCTCTGCCTTTACTGCTCATTCCCTCAAGTCCCTTTTCTCTCAAAGCCTGATCTCTCTTTCTGCCCCCCTCCTACTTTCACATGAATGTTACCCAGGAAGCTGCCTACCAGGCCAATCATCTATACAGGTATTAAGCTTATTAAAATATCTCTCTCCGTTTTAAAAGTAAATCTTTACCAGAAAAATAATTCTTAAAAAAATAAACACAAGATTTTGCTTGTTGTTAGTTGTAAGACCGTGATGAATAGCAATGTAAATATATATCGATACACAGAGAAGAGTGCTAAGGTTAATGTAGCCTAAAAAGTAATGATCCTAACCAAAAGAGTAAAGTTGATCACACAGTCACAACAGAGTGGAACAGAGAGGTAGGTTCCTCTAATAACCATGAGCAGATGTTCAGAGATGCAACTAGAGGGAATTGGGAAGGAAATTACAAGTGTTTCATAACATGAACAAAATGGGAAAAGTTGAAGGCAATGTTTGAGATTGTAGAGACAAGCAGGAATATTTTAGAGGGTCTGAATTCTCTTGGTAGGAAGCTCCAACCACATAAGGTAGAAGGCAACTGCAGAGAAACTCAAGTATGGGAAAGACAGTGATATTTTTGTTTCTTTGCATTGGGTAGGCATTTGACCGATAGATGTCAATAATCCAGATAACCAGAATAGAAAAAATATAGATTATTATCTAGTGCATATCTAGTTCCTATTTAAAAGAATTTTTAGTTCACATTAGTGACCTTTCTGGTCCATCTTTGTGGTACACAGTGACACCAGTCAATTTATGCAAGACTGACCAGCAAGTTAATACAAGACAGATCCATGGACTCCTAGGTAGACTTTCATTGATGCACAGAGGTGGTACAGAAAGTAAAAAATCTTTCCACCCAGTTGAGAATATACAATAACAATTTTCTTTGTAGGGCATCTCAGAATAAAGGAATGAATCAAACTGCTGCTAGTGTACAAAGGAGACTCACAGATCCCTAGGAAGTAGATACAATAAAGACAGTGCTACTTCCTTCCTTTATCTCCTGCTATGTCTTTTGCAGTATTACACGTGAGTTGAATTTAAATGCTGTAAATAGGAAGTGGGGTAAGTCCAACATTGATGTCTGGGACTTATGTAAATATATATAAATATAAGTAATATAAATATGTGTTCCTTCCTGCACAATGTGGAATCTAAAGTCCTGTTAGCATAACTATCAATTTTCTGAGACCCATTTGATCTGTGCAGTGAGAGAGCTTCTATTTGTCACCTGAATCTTTTGGAGCACTGGTGTCGGTGAATGTATATTCATATGAATTTTGTAGAAAAAGCAGAAGTCCATTCCAATAGCCACACTGAATTTTTTTCTAGATTTTGCTTACAGAAAGAAATTTCAGAACATGGGTAGTGAAATAAATAGTTCTATTTAGGAAATATGAGCAATAAGAGAGAGAAATAAGAATTTATAAAGGACACATCATGAGTTGGGATGTGCGGACAAATATGAAATGTTTTTTTCAAAGAAAGAAACAAAAGAAATTATACACACAGTTTAGAAGTGTGGAGTCTTCTGTAGAATGGAGACCCCAAGATATAATACAGAGGGGTTATGTGCAAAGTTGATTGCTTATAGTTTCTTTCCCAAGCTGCTTTAATTTGGGGTTTTCTGTGTAGATAATAGTCCCTTGGTAAGGTATTTTTAAGAAAAGGGGAGCTTGGGGGGCCGGAGAGATAGCATGGAGATAAGGCGTTTGCCTTTCATGCAGAAGGTCGGTGGTTCGAATCCCAGCATCTCATATGGTCCCCAGAGCCTGCCAGGAGCGATTTCTGAGCATAGAGCCAGGAGGAACCCCTGAGCGCTGCTGGGTGTGACTCAAAAACCAAAAAAAAAAAAAAAAAAAAGGTGGGGGGGGGGGAGCTTGAACTCTGCTAGTTTCATTCAGAACCTCTTCAGGTCATTTTATCCTGATCAACCGACCCTTGAAGGATTTTTGATTTAGGTTTTTTAGTTGTTATCCACAACTAAATTGGGGGAGTTGGGGGAAAGAGCAGTGTCCCCTCCAAATGAGTCTTGGTTTATAAATTTTCATCCCCACCTTACTATTGCTCCACTGTTTATTTCAAAATATCAAATTCTACAAACTCAAATTACTAAAGACTACATAGTGAAGTCTCAAGAGTTTATTTATTCATAGTAATTTTTGTGGAATGAGGAAAACTCTTTGAGTTAGCTGCAAGAAAATAATGCAGAAATAAATCAAAAGTGCTTTCATCCTTCCTGCTATAGCTTTGTGCAATGCTTATATCTTCTAGAAAAAGCAAAGGGTTTATTTATTTTCATAGGGTTGCTGTGAAGGTTTGTAGTCATAGCGCTAGAGGACTAGTACAGGACCAGCCACTTAAGTAATCAAGCAATTATGCCCAATAGTCCAGGACCACTGCTCAAGCTTAATTTGAATATCTATGTTTTAAATAATATATATGGCTTTAGATAAATAACTGATACTTCAGATCCTGATTCTTTTGTAAATGTTCTCTCTATTTATATGCTGCTGGATCTGGAACCTTTTAAGGGAAAAAAGTCCTGATGTTAATTGTCCATGATGAGGTTAATGTAATTGGCTCATGATAACTGTTCTCAAAATACCAACAGAAGAGGAAAAATTATAGTTCAGCTTGGCATCAGCCTTGTAGTCCAAAGCAGAAAGTTATAGCAAACCAATGAGCCAATGAAAATGCCAAATGCATTCCATCACCATATGGAACTTTGATTTGCAGATTGCATTCAGATAGCTCCTCTTTGTCTCTTTAATCAACCTCTTGTTGTAATTCCCCTCAGTGCAAAGGCGAATTTACCCACTCTCAAGAATGAACCCATAAAATAAACATTCCTTTGTAACTCTAAAGCCAGTGCTTTGTTTCCAAAGAACTTCCCATTTCCAACAGGAAAGACTTGCTGATACAGTCTAAAAGAACTACTCAGAAGCTGTGGCATTTAAAAGTCAATGCTAAGTGATGTAGTTTTAAAGAAAGATTCCAGGGATCATGCCAACATTTATATTTTATATTGCTTGTGAAGTTACTTTTAATTCTGCCTCACTTAGATCTCTGTACAGTAGAGATTTTTGGGTTACTATGGAAAATATGCACTTAAACTGACTGCTATGGAAACTAGTCACATATGGTTGAGAAGCATAACATGACACAAGATTTGCATAACTAATTTGAGTATCTTAGTGAACGACTCAATCTGTGCATAAAAGGCTAAACACTCTGAAATTATTTTCTTTGCATTGTGCAGACAAAGATTAAATATTAATCTTCAATTTAGTGTTTTAAATTGACCACTCTTGGATTTCTATCTTCATAGTTAGAGATTTTAAAGGTGTGATCTACTGTCGGATGTTTGTGAATTTATAAAATTGAACCAATCTCTTTATTTTCAGTTACATTTTGTTTATCTGGTTTATATACAAGCCTTAACATTTGTTTTCATAACATGAGAAAAATTGAATTGAACTTTTTTTAGCTTGGCACTCTTCTATTTTATTTATTCGATATTTATTTGATGTACTTGATCATACTATTTGTTTTATTGTTGATTGCAATACTTTTTTTTTTTTTTTGGTTTTTTGGGCCACACCCTGTGAAGCTCAGGGGTTACTCCTGGCTATGTGCTCAGAAGTCGCTCCTGGCTTCTTGGGGGACCATATGGGACGCCGGGGGATCGAACCGCGGTCCGTCCTAGGCTAGCGCAGGCAAGGCAGGCACCTTACCTCCAGTGCCACCGCCCGGCCCCCGCAATACTTTTTTTCTGTTTCTGACCATGTAAAAACAGATGCTGGAACATTGACAATAACTAGGAACATGTAAACAACCTCTGCTGTGGTGATATACTTGGCAGGAAATATCCATGAACTAAATTTTAAAATATTTTTAATTGAATCCTCATGAGATATACAGTTACAAATTTGCCAGTGAACTTATTATTGACCATGTTAAGTTTCTTACTTTATCCTCCCTAATCTCTGTTCCTTGCTTATTTTTAAAATGTCTATGACCTCTGGGGCTGGAAACATGAAATAGCAGGTAAGTACTTGCCTTGTATAATCCGTGGTACCTCATATGGTTCTCTGAACTTCTCTAGTAATAATCCTTAAGCACAGAGCCAGGAGTAAGTCCTGATCATTGAAGTGTGTGGAACCAAAACTAAACAAAATAAAATAATATTTCCATAACTTTCCTTAATATAATATTTTGAAAAAGTAGCCATTTCTGTAGGCTTTAAGCTCTTGTATTAGAGAAATCTGTGTTTTATTCATATTTGTGCCTCATGATTTTTGCATAGGTTTTATCAGAAAGTAGACAAGAAGTAATTTTTATTTTTTAAAGAATAACTGGGTAAAAGAATGATCAGATTTTCAGTAACATATCTACAAATAATCAGAAAAAATGTTAAGTCACTCCACTTTATGTGAATGGTGAAATTGTTCATTCCTCATCTCAGTGTCATTTTATCATACATTACTTTCTTTATTGTGGGGAAAATAAGATTAACTTAAGAAAATATTAGCAGGGCCAAAGAGATAGCATGGCGGTAAGGCCTTGCATGCAGAAGGCCGGAGGTTCGATTCCTGGCAACCCATATGGTCCCCTGAGCCTACCAGGAGCGATTTCTGAGCATAGAGCCAGGAGTAACCCCTAAGCGCTGCCGGTTGTGACTCCCCCCCACCCCCACAAAAGAAAATATTAGCACCTTGTGTTCAAAGTTCTGCACCACCTTAGTGAAGACAGATTTCACTTGTTCCTGATATTGTTCCCATCATGCTTTTCTTCTCCCCCAGTAAAGAGACATGATTTTATCAGCTGCATAAATAAACCTTCCATAGGTACTCTCCTCACACTCTCACCCACACATACTCATGCCATACTAACTTATGCACCCCACAGGCCAATAAGGTAAGTGCTGGTTTTGAGGTTGAGGTTGCAGAATGACAGACATAAACTTTAGTATTGCAGCTCAACAAATAAACTTTTCTTAAGTAAATTTCTTTAAAAAAATGTAGATTCACATGCAGATTTGAGAAGAGGGGTTCTGAGCATACTTCACTGATATTCTCCAATGGGGAATAACCTTTCAGAGTTACACTGTCAGTTTACAATGCAAATGCTGATGTCAGAACAGTTATTATATTGACATCATGGCAAGTATTACAGGTACTTATATGCTTTCATATAGGATTTTATATATGCATTGATTTCTTTATAAATGTTTTTTTATATATGTCAATATGTTGATGGATCTAAAGGCATTATGAGGAGGAAACAATCTTCTTTTTAAATATCAATGATGAGGTTAATTGTCTTCTGGGAAAAAATTTCTCGTGGAAAAGATTTTAATTATTAGGCCTGGAGAGATAGCACAGCGACGTTTGCCTTGCAAGCAGCCGATCCAGGACCTAAGGTGGTTGGTTCGAATCCCGGCGTCCCATATGATCCCCCCGGCCTGCCAGGAGCTATTTCTGAGCAGACAGCCAGGAGTAACCCCTGAGCACTGCCGGGTGTGGCCCAAAAACCAAAAAAAAAAAAAGATTTTAATAATCTAAACCTAATTTCTCCTTATTTCCTAAAAAAGTTTCAATGCATATAATATTCTTCTCTGTTAGTTTCTTTTTATACTTAAAAATGTTAAAGTATTTCTTATAACCTCCAAATGTATTTCTGATGAAATATTCACTGTCATTCAAATAGTTTTCTCCTGAAGGAAAAAATGCATTTTTCTCTGGAAATGATCACAAATTGCTTTGTCTTTAGTTCTCAAAATTATGGCTATGATGCATCTTTGCTATAGTTTTTTTATTTATGTTGTTACAATTTTAGAATTTTTAGAATCTTTAACCTATAAGCATGTTTGTGTATGCTTATATGAGCATATGTTTGTCAAATTTGAGTGTTTATCCATTATTACTTACAATAGTTTTTTCAGCTTTGCTCACTCCTGAAATTTTAGCTCTTTGCTATAACCCCACATATTCCTGAAACTCATTCATAATTTATAGGGGGGACTGATTGATTTTGTCATAATTTATATTGTTTTTCTTTCAATTCCTAATTCCTAGTTGCTCTCACTATTTATTAAACCCATACATTGAGATTTTTAGGTCAATTATTGTTTTGACCAGTTCTAAAATTTTGGATTCTCGCTTCTCTCTCTCTCTCTCTCTCTCTCTCTTTTTTTTTTTTTTGGTTTTTGGGTCACACTTGGCAGCCCTCAGGGGTTACTCCTGGCTCTGTACTCAGAAGTCACTCCTGGCAGGGATCATATAAGATGCTGGGATTTGAACCGGGGTCTGTCCTGTGTTGGTTGCTTGCAAAACAAACACCTTGCCGCTGTGCTATCGCTCCAGCCCACTGGATTTTTACTTATATCTTTCATGTGGTTATTATGGAAACACGTTCTTTGCTGATATATTCAATTTTCCATATATTTCAGGTGTGTTGATCATGTGTAATTGTAGTATTTGTTGATTTTTTGCTTTAAAATATTTTTAGAATTTTTATGTAACTCTTGGCATTGACATCAACCTTTTCTCCTTCTTTTAGTTTTAAAGCTTCCTGTTTCTTGGATTAGGTGTTTGCCTTGCACACTACTGCCTTGGGTTCTGTGTCTGGCATACCATATGGTCCAGTGAGGATTGGTCTCTGAGCACAGAGCCAGGAGTAAGCCCTGAGCACAACTTGGTATGGTCCAAACTAAAACCAAAATTAAATAAAAAATCTTCATATTTTTGTATGATGGGTAATTTTCATTGAATCTAATGTATTGTGTCAGGAAAGTAGAGGCTAGTGCCACCTATTGCCTATTGGGTACAGAAACTTAGATTTTCTTCTTGGTCTCTGTTGACACCAAGAAGGAAATATTTCTTATTAGTTTTGATTATTCTCTAGGCTTATGCTGATCCCTCTCAGAAAGAATGCATGCTTTCACTGACACCATCCAGATTTGCCATTAGATGCTGATGAGAAAGTAAATATACTTTCCTCCCACTCAAATTTTGTCAATATGTGTAAGGTATTTTTTATGATGTGTATATATATTGTTTGACAAAAGGAGTGTGCATTGTTTGGCTAAAGGAGAAAGGTTATATAATAGCAGATATTTTTCTGTCTTTCTAGCATCCCCTCTTTGAGCCTTTTGGCTAAGGATACCAATCTTAAGTTAAATATATTTTGAGTGAACTTGTTGAAACTTTTGTATTCTGGTTTCTTCTGCTTCAATTATGATATATGGAAGCAAAACAAATCCAGGGATTTAAGTTTTTTCTTAAGTCCCCAGGTCTCAGCTGGTTTATTTGTGATACTCTACATTTTGTTAGAGTCCTCTTTTCTTTGCTCTGTATATAAAATTAATGGATTTTGGT
The DNA here is from genome assembly GCF_024139225.1 of Suncus etruscus. Lineage (NCBI taxonomy): Eukaryota > Metazoa > Chordata > Mammalia > Eulipotyphla > Soricidae > Suncus > Suncus etruscus. Next base: position 39,988,372 of record NC_064856.1, read on the forward strand.
TCGTCATAATAAGAAATATCTTTACAATGCACTAGTAATCTTCCCATACTTGAATTCTGTAGGGTTTTTTTATTAATGTGTATCACATGGCATTTGACATGTTTTACTTTTTTATTCTCCCTGGAATTTGGGACACTTCCCGCAATTATTTGGGTGATATTATTTGACTAACAATCTGGCATTGTCACTGTAAACATAATGTTGAGAGTAGGCAAAGACAAACACAGAGATGGACAGTCTTGCTAGTGTACATAAATGTATGATAAAGAGTCATTGGAATTGGAGAGATAGAACAAGGGTTGAAATTCTTGCCTTCCAGGTGGTTTATCCCTGCTTCAACCTGGGATACTATAATCCCTTGAGCACAGTCAGGTGTGATCCCTGACTTTAAAGGTGGAGGTAAATGCTAAGTACTGCTATATGTGCACCTACTCAAATTTCCAGAGTGGCAGGGGGGCAGGATGTTATTGCCATTGGAGTGAAATAATGTGTTATCACAATATCACCATGTTGATACCTACTTTTATCATTATTCTTAGTAGTAGCAGTAATAGCAAAAAAAAATAATTTTTAACCATATTTAGATCTGTTTCAAACGTTTTTGAGGAGATGTGTATTTGATGTACTTTGTTGATCTACTTTCCATATTAACCACTCTTGTGTGTGTATAAATTTTTAGTATGTACTGTATACCTAAGCTCCACTAGACATTAAGGAAATGAAGAGAGCCTCCTTGCTCTCATTGGTGGGAAAACAATATGAATAAGAATAAGAGAGCAGATGGAGAAATGCCTTTAAACCTTAAATAATACCTGTCAGGGTGGCAGAGAGTGCCTGAAGGACACCCTAGGTGGGTGGTTCAGTGGTGTTGTTCATGCTGGTGTCTATAATGGCATCACACTCTACCAAATTTTAGCACTTTTGATGCTTAAGACAACTCAGACATAAAGTTTATAAGCATAAAGATATCCTCAAAAAGTTGTTTTGCCTTCTATAGGAATTAATGTTTCATATTTTTGTAGGCTTGTGTTGAACTGTACAGTACAAAGTGTTTAGAGCTCTGAGCTTAGATTACTACTCATTTATTTGCTCTATGGGCAGAACTGTGCTGGTCAGAAATATATAACTGACTACTTTTGTAGTACCACCAAATAAAAAAATTCTTTTTAAATTCTGGAGCTTTTTTCTAATGCTTTTCTCTCAGTCCAGGTTCTCCCTCTATCGAACAAAGAGAACAAAGCAGCTTTCTGAAAGAACAAACTAAATAACTTCACTGAATGGTTGCTGGGTTTGTTGTTGTTGTTGTTGTTGTCTTTGGTTACCCTAGTGGTACTCGAGGATTATTCCTGGCATGATATTCATATCAGGGCTGAGGTGCTACTCAGGTGAACTGCGTAGTTCACCAGCAGATCCAAGATTTCTATTATGCTAAGATGTGCTCCAGCCTTATCAGCTTATCTTGGCCCTGATTGTCGGATTTTAATAGAGCATATGCACTCAACTTCTCAGTGATTTGTAAAAATAAAAAATAAATAAAAAATTAGAACCCCCCACTCTAGCATTAGCAAATAGATCATTTGCTATGTGATGCGAATCCCTATGTATCCATATGTACGTATATATTAAAATGCTTTTTCTTTAACCTTACAGCAATTTTGGAAGGCAAGGGTTTGTCCCGTTTGCTAAATATAAATTGAGAAAAAATTACACAAACAAAGAATAAGCTGACTTTCAGTTTGGTTTTCCTAACCCAGAACAATCATTGCTCTTCTCTGCTCCTCAGTATCTGTGGGTGATTATTTAGTTATTGTCTCATCCACTGCACTGAGTGCTTCTTTGCAGTTCTGTTTCTATTTAGATTTGGTCAAAGGGCATCTCCTGTAAGAAATCAGAAAGTGGGAGAAGAAAAAGACTAGGATATTTATTTCTTGTTATAGCACTGTTATGGTTGGTCATCCAGCGATTAGAACACCTGCCTGGCAACACTCTATAAATACTTCAGCTTTCACCAAATATTCTCGATTTTCATCCATTGACATATGTCTAGAATAATCAATGCTTGTTTCTGCTTCAAGTGCTAAATACCTCATTAGTCCTCCTTATGTCCCATAACCATACCTGTATCACTCATTACTCATTTATCTCCTGAATTTAATCTGAATCACCTTTCATATCTTTTTAGAAACCTATAGAGAGAGTAAACACTTAAGTCACACACAATTGTACTTGATAAATCTGATTTTCCTAAAATTTAAACTTTGGTTTTCCTGATTCCAAAGCTTATGTTTTTTCCACTAAAATTAAACTTTGTTCCCCGATCCTCAAAATATTGAATTGTACTTGTTATGGAAAGAGTTAATAAAGCATGTAAATAATAATGCAAAAAACATTTGTTTATTAGAACTATTTTTTTTAAGAAGTGCACCCCCTACAGATTCAAAAGCAGAGTATCTGTACAGATGTTGCAAGTTTATTATGTTGCAAGTGCATTTGAAGCGTCTCATTGCTATGTATTTAACTACATTAGGAGCCTCTCTGATTATAATGGATAGTCAATTGGGTGCTTTTACTTTAATTAAATGATATAGAATTTGTAATCACCATAAGGTAGTTTTACAAGTTTGGTGATTTAATACTAAGTATTTTTAGTTATGTCTTATTATGATCATAATAGTCCTTTTCATTGTGGACTTTAATATATGATAATTGACTTCAATTTCCATAAATTTTTGTTAGCTTCAGGATATAGGTCCCCTCAGGACAAATTATCTTACCATAATGTCAATGACAAAAGCAATGATTGTTTGATTAAGCAATTTTTTAATCACCATTTAAGTGGGAAAATATGGTATTGCACATATGAATCTGCCTGCTTTCAGTAAAATTGTTGCCTGCATTATGAATATCATGGAGATCACTTCATATCAGAGATATGTTAAGGAGGAATTGAATGAGACTTTACACCTACCTACATCCAGGATCTTGTTCACAGTGTAGATAAAACATGCTTCAGTTTTGGAAATAAAATTTAACATTTTTGAAATTCAGCTATTTCCCATGCTTGCTCATCTGTACTACTTAGAATTATCACAAAGTGCATGTTATGAACATGACACCACCATGTGGTGGCAGAGGTATTCCTAGGAAGTCATGTACCAAGAAAGATCAAGATGAATTTTCCAGTAACTATTTTCTTTCTTAATTTCTCTAAATATGTATATTTAGGACTCACTCAAGTTCCAACTACTTTGTAATTTAGTGAAAATAATTTAAAATGTTCTATGTTTAAACTTGTTAAAAAAATTGCTTAGTACGATTGTAATTTCTTAACTCTGTACAGTCATATCACAGGAAAAAGAGACTGAAACAAAAATGAATCACACTATTTTAGGTCAAAGTATTTTTGGTAAGTTATGCTTTTTTGTTAGTGGTAAAAAAAAGGGGGGTGGAGAAATAGCATGGAGGTAAGGCATTTGCCTTGCATGTAGAAGTACAGTGGTTCAAATCCTGGCATCCCATATGGTCCCCGGAGCTTGCCAGGAGTGATTTCTGAGTGTAGAGCCAGGAGTAACCCGTGAGAGCTGCTGGGTGTGACCCAAAAACTAAATAAAAAAAAAAGTAAGTGGTGAAAAAAATGTTTGACTGAGGGTCCTAAATGTTCTAAAATATTTTATCAACCATTGTCTTCAAGGTTTTTGAAAAATAATAGATGAGATGTAAGTACTGTTTTTTTCAATGTTCCATACAACATTGTGTAATGAAAGCTACAGCAATCATAATCATGTCCAGAAGCTGAATGAAACTCGATAGTTGTTAGTAACTTTGTAAAATGGTTCCTCAAAAAGTTAGTGTCAGAAGCTAACTGTTCATCAATTGCCATAAAAATGTTTAGCTCTAGTCCTCAGCATTCCTCAGAGATCAGAAACAAGAGAATAGAAAATTTATATTCAACAGTTAAGGTTACTTTTAAAAAATGTGTTTCTTGGTGCCTGAGCATTGGAACAGTGGGAACTGACCACAGTTCCATCCCCGGCGTCCCATTTGGTCCCCAAGCCAGAAGCAATTTCTGAGCACATAGCCCAAAGTAACCCCTGAGTGTCAGCTGGTGTGGCTCAAAACCCCCAAAAATGTGTTTCTCTTTTTTTTTTATTTAGAAACTATATTTAATGGAACCATTTTCAGTTCTTGTCTAAATAAGGAAAACAGAGCTTTCATGAGATATTATGAAGTCTATCAATAACAATATTGGAAAAATATCCCAATATGAGAAAGTGTATACATCTCTGAACAGAGGACTATGTGGTTGACCTATTAATTTAAACCATTTATTGTGGTATCACCGCTACTGGACTCTGTTGGATGATATAAAACAAAGATATCAAGCAAAACAAGAACATTCTCATGCTCATGGAATTTGTTTGTAAGAAAAGAGAAGATAATCACTATAACTGTATACTATTTATATAGTACTTACCACATAAAGCAACTATAAACTTGCATTAATAGTATACATATAATAAAACACTTAACAATTAGGATAAAACTTACAATTATATAGTACATTGAGAATATAAATAAAAGAAAAATTATATTAGAAATTATTAATGTATTTAGAGATAATTCAAGAGCATATACAGATATATTATCAACCTAGTGGATTTTATTAGGTTACAATGACAGAGATATTTATGATAGTGTTAAGCAATTTAACTCATATAAATTTATTGCTCAATAGCTTTTAACCACCCAACATTTCTCAAGAAATGTACTGGATGCTGGACCTACATTATAGACTGAAAGAATGATATTTATACTCTGAATCTCAACAAATGGTGAGAATTGTGATGAGGACAGAAACTGAGTATCAGGTTTAATTAGTTAATTAATTAAAATTCTTTCATTCATTTTGGTGACCTGAAACCTAGAAGTTGGTATATGTATCATTTTTTTTGTTTTTGTTTTTGTTTTTGGGCCACACCCGGCATTGCTCAGGGGCTACTCCTGGCTGTGTGCTCAGAAATAGCTCCTGGCAGGCATGGGGGACCAAATGGGACACCAGGATTCGAACCAACCGCTTTTGGTCCTGGATCGGTTGATAGCAAGGCAAACGCTCTGTGCTATCTCTCTGGGCCCTGTATCATCTATTTTTAATGGGGATTTTCCTCCTTTATTTTCCAATAAAACTTTGGAAGGTCTTCTACATGTTCATTGCCTATTCTCCTATTAGTGTGAAATTCTCAAATATTCATGAGTGTTCTGTGATATGTCCAGAATTCAAATAAGGATTAGAGAAGCAAATTAGCATATCCATTTTACTGATAAAGCAAACTTATTAGAGAGGAAGCCTAAAGAGTGATATATAATGGCCACATTCAATGAAGTTATACACTTATGCATTGCTTAAGAAAATGAAATAGTGAATAGGCATTTCTACCTTATAGCAGAGATGAAATTTAAAAAGGTGTTTAGAAAGCTTTTATAGAGGAGCTACAGAATTTTAAAGAAAGATTATAGAGGTAGAAATACATGCCTTTGATGCTGAAGGAATGGCAGGTGCAAAGGCAACAAGATGTAGAGCAAATTATTGAATTTGACTACAGTAAGATACAAATAAGATATGGGAAAAATAAAATCATTGGGATTCTGAAGCACCCTAGGTTAGGCAGTAGCAACAAGAAGAGGACAGTGGGGGCTACTGTGGAAGCAGTAAGAAGTAGAATCATCCCCCCCAAGAAAACTCAATCAGAGCAGCTTGCAGAGTGTCAGTCTAGATGGGCATGGCCTTGCCCCTGGGAGTCTGAGCACAAAGGAGTATAAACCCTTTTTAAGGCAGTGCAGCTTCATGTAAGGGCAATAAGTATTGTCTCTCCTATTCTTGACCTCCTCATAAGTTAATATGAGGCTCAAACATCTGTGCTCAAATATCCTAATTACATTGGTTTGTTTTCCTACTTAAGATATTTGTATTTTTAAAGCATCTCTTTGCGACCAAAATCATTACTCTTCCAAAGTCAGAACAGACTGAACACATACATCAGAGAATATCCCCACCTTTCTGAGCCCTTCAAGGGAAATTCTAACAAAGAGGATAGAGTTTTGCCTCTTTATAAACATAGGCATACAGAGAGATTTAGAATAATGGTGAAGTGTAAGGTTGCACTTGTTCTTTTGAGGATTTTCTGCAATACTGCCTCATCATTGTTGTAATGAAAATATTTAGCCAAAGGAGACTAGTTCAAGGGGTAGGAACACTCAGAGAGGATTGTCTGTGACTCAGAGCCTACCTGAAGAGGGCCCTGGAAATGAAGTTGATGTTTATTTTGGAAGATAGTATTTAAGTGACGGTTGAAAGTAAGGCAGATAAAAGAACTCAGGACTTACATGAAATTCTTTCAAAAAAACACATTGTAATTTCGAGTAAATAATTCTACCTTATTTAATTATTAACTTCTAGGATATTCCATTTTGGTGTTAAGAATTTAATGGCCTTCATTTTCCATTCTTAGGATAAAGCTAAGTAATAATATCTGTTAAAGGTATATGTTACTTTGATATAGTTCTTGAGTTCTTTGTATAAGGCTGGTTTTATAAATCATACTTTTCAACTATAGAAATGAATATTTGAAGTAGTTACATGTTATTCCATTTATTCTAAGGGTAACTGGCAGAGCTCGAACAAAAGTATAAATTCTAGAGAAGTTGATAAATAAAATTTTAATTACAAGTTCAGAATAAGTCATAATACATTTTATATTTAAAAAGAAATATTTCAGGGTCGGGAAGGTGGCGCTAGAGGTAAGGTGTCTGCCTTGCAAACGCTAGCATAGGAAGGACCATGGTTTGATCCCCTGGCGTCCCATATGGTCCCCCAAGCCAGGAGCGATTTCTGAGCTCATAGCCAGGAGTAACCCCTGAGAGTCAAATGGGTATGGCCCAAAAACCAAAAAAGAAAAAGAAAAAGAAATCTTTCCCGGTTCTACAACTCAAAGATCAAAGAGCAATGACAAATGAAAGAAGCTATGACTTCTTAATATAATATTAAACCAGATGCTTTTATATGTGTCAGAAAATAGTAAATTACAGTAATGTGCATTTTTCCATTAAAAGGGCTGTAGAGATAGTACAATGGTTTGGAAACTTGTATTGCTAATGTTTTGATCCCCAGTACTACATATAGATTTGAATCCTGCCAAGAGTAATGCCTTAGCACTGCTGGTGTGTCTACAAAGCCAAAAATAAGTACGTAAATCGATAAAATATTTTCTTAAAGTTAAAGAGAAAAAAGACCGTGGTTTGATTCCCCCAGCGTCCCATATGGGGTCCCCCAAGCCAGGAGCGATTTCTGAGTGCATAGCCAGGAGTAACCCCTGAGTGTCACCAGGTGTGACCCCCCCAATAAAAAACAAAACATAAAATAAAATAAAGTGTAGAAGAAATTGATTAGGCTAAAACAAAACAAACAATAAAAAGGCAACCAAACATTCACCATATTAGATTAAGTACTTATCTAATTTGGAGTCTTTTGTAGAGTCTTTAATAAAATAATTATGGGGGATAATATGTTGATAATGGTGTCTTCAAGCATAATACGTTATAATAATGTTATATTAACGTTAATGTTATAATGTTATATAACACTACAATAATAATTGTGTCTTCAAGCATAGAAAAGAGAAGTGTTAAAATAAATTGAATCAAACTTCAAGTATGCTATCATTTTTGTCACTGTAGTTTCTTAATTTGGTTTCCTTAAAATTGATGAATAATGATCAGTTGTTGCCCAAAGCCTTTGAAGATATTTTCTTTAAACAAAACATTTCTCAAAAACCAAAATCAAAACAAAAACAAAAACAAAACATTTTTACATGTACATGTTTGGTGGAAGGAGTTAGTGGGAAGTATATATATATATATATATATATATATATATATATACATATATATACATATATATACACACATAACTTCTAACAGATTTCAGAATTAATATTTTATTCCAAAAATATTAAAAACTTAGATCTAATTAGTAAAATGATTGAGAAGTTAAATATATATGACAATATAGTTAAAATAATGTCAGTTGTGTAAGCGCTAAATCAGGCTAAATCACCCGTATGATGCTCAGGGGTTACTCCTGGCTAAGCGCGCAGAAATTGCCCATGGCTTGGGAGGACCATATGGGTCGCCGGGGGATGGAACCGCGGTCCTTCCTTGGCTAGCGTTTGCAAGGCAGACACCTTACGTCTATCACCACCTTGCCGGCTCCAGGTTATATTTCTTTCCTTTAAAAAATCTTTACTTAAAGAACCATGATTGAAAAGGCTACTGATAGTTGAGTTTTGAGCATATAATATTATAGCACGAATTTCACTCCACTGGTGATGTTCCCATGTTCCTTCCTGCATGCCCTTCCCCCGCCTCAGTTTGTCCCCTTGACAGGCACATTATAAATTTTGCTGGCACATTTAAAGTTTGCCAAAAAAATTTTGGAACTTGTGTCTTCAGTGTTGCTGAAGTAGTTTGAGAAGAGGAATGTAATGTTTAAAGGGCTGATGCCTAGATTATCCTTGACCCCAAGAATAGGAAAAAGGACAGAGAAGGAAATAAATCAAGCAGGAATGAAGATGAGAAAGGAAAGTAACAGGGGTAAAATGCATAGAGTATACTGGTAATGTGGGTGAGATTATAGCTATATATTTCTTATCTTTTAAATATGTTTCCTTTAGGGATCCAAGCGACAGTAGAACAGTTAAGGCCTTACCTCACATGGAGCCACATTGTCTGCTCTCCAAGTTAGAATCCCTGTCACCAAAGTTGAGTATCATCAGGTGTCATTTCTGATCACAGAGTCAGGAATAGCCATTGAGTAAGTTCAGGTTTGGGATCTAAACTTTCTCTCCCAAAGTAAATACATTTGTGGAAAATTAAAAAAAAAAAAAAGATTTTATCTTTGGACTACACCTGCCAATGCTCAGGGAGACCATGAATGTTGCTCAAGGACTGAACCCATGTGCAAGGCTATGTGCCTCGTAAGCATCCTATCAGTTGTACTACCATTTCAACCTCATCCTACTTTTTACTAATCCTCCTAAGGATGGTATCTGGTAGATACCATGAAGATACCATGAAGGCAGATCTAGTATATATCTTTATGATAGTAGAACTTAGTACTTCAAAATCATGTTTATACCTACAGTCTTTGGGATTTGGTGTTATCTGTGGAAGTATTCCTTATTCTGATTTATAGGAATTATAATACTGTGGCTATTGGCAAGCTCATCATACTTTTTGGTATGGATGGAACTTATAAATTTGACTCATCTTTTTTCTGATACTTCAGGTCTATCTCTGCGTCCTAGGTCTGTTCTGTATCCAGGCTCCAGCTTCAACTTTCTTCACTACCACTTCTGTCCATGTTTATCTCCAAAGTTATGAAGGTAGAATTGATTGGAGGCCTTCAGCTGCTAAAGGCTGTTCAATACCAGGCAAACAGAAATCTTTGCTTCTTTCTATGTCACATAATTACACAGAGTGATTGTCAAGTGGTAAATTCAGTCTACACTTAACCTAAATACGTCTTTAAATTATTTTTATCTCAAATATAGTCAACTTAGTTGACACAGGGGCTCATTTTATCTATAAAATAGGGACAGTAATTTCTAATAATCCTGTGGTAATAAGGATTTTAAGTAGAAGAGCGTTTCTAAATATCTTAAAATAAATTCTGAATTTTGAGTATAAAACTATTATTATCAAACCATTATTCATCACCAATTAAGTTTGCTACCACTTATTCCTAATGTCAAGCACAAAGTTTAGAATGAAATGGAAACATAATGAATACTTGATTAATGAATAAAATAAGTTCAGATCCAAAACACAACAATCAAGGTAAGAGGTTTGGGGGGTAAAAGGGAGCTTAGGAATACTGGAGAAGTAAAATTGACACTGTTGGTAGAAGTTGTGTTAAAATATTGTACATTGTACACATATATATCAACTATTAATAACTTTCTCAATAACAATTTTTATTTAAAAATACTTAACTTTTCAGTTTATTTACAAGCATGGTTGAAGATATAGTTTGCTAAATTAAATAATACATATTTAAAGTGTATTCTTGATAATACAATTCTTGATAATTCTTGATAAGGTTAAATAATAGTTTGTAAATATTTATTACAAAGTGTTTTATATAATGTCTCACTTATTACTGTTCAAAAGATTTCCTGTTTATATTTTGTGTGCTGAATTCTATCTACATTTAGCAGTCCAAAGTAATTCCAAAGTTATATTGAAAGATTTGGAGAACAGCTTGCATTTAAGTTATTATGAGTTATAACAAGATAGCCAATGAAATGTTGTGTCCTTTTTAATAATATCAAGTAGTAAAGCACTTCAGAATTTATAGTCAGATTTATATCTTTTTATTATACAATTTCTTTTTTAGTTATTTACAAATCCAAATAATTGAGCAATTGCCATCTAGTGGGCAAAAGCTATAACTGCATACAAGAATCAGGATATAAAATTATCTTAGTGTGTACCTGAACAAATAATCTTATTAAGTCTATTTTCAATTTCTCAACAACTATTTAATAAAAGAAATAATGAACTTAAAAGTTGGAGATGTAAATACCTATCTCGTTACTTGAAGCATCTTAAACTAAAATGTAAAGAAAATTAAAGTCTTTAGGTGATGTCCTCAATGCTCCTCTTAGAACAAATCAAGAACAAATGAAAATATGGATTTTTGATGAGAAGATGCAAATAGTAGATCAATTCTAAAAAATAACTTGAAAAATTTTTAAAATAAAGTTAAATATGAACTTATACTTCAGCAATTCATCCATTCATTCAAAAGAAATTCATACTTACAAAAACTTTTGTGTATAAATGTGTATAGCAGTTTTACTTGGAACCATGAAAATATGGAAACAATCCAAATATTTATGAATTAAATAATAGGTGTACAACTTTCTCCATAATAAAATATTTCTCTACAGTTTAAACAAACAATAATGATTCATATACACTTCGCTAACTGAAAGGTCTATATTCAAATTATGGCTACATTTTGATTACAGTAGCATAAAAACATTAAGGAACACAGAAAATGTTAGTGACAGAAACCAAATTATATCAGTGGATGCCAAGGACCGATGACTGCAATTGTAGATGAATAATAAAGAAATATGAAAGAACTTTTGGAATGAGAAAAATCTTATCTTGGTTAACTTAGACAAGGGTTACATCACTTTAAAAGTTTATTGGAACTTAAAAACTGCACACCTAAAAAATTGTTCCTGGATTTAAAAATGAAGATCAAGTTTCTAATACTATATTAAGCATCCAGGTAGAATCAGTCATCAATCACTTAAAAAACTGAGCAGGACTGTTTTATCAAACAATAGGACAAAAAAATAAATTTTCACACAATCTGTAAAAAAATTTTTAAATAAACTCATCTTTCTTCCAGTAATTAATTTTCACTTGCTTCCCCAGAAACACTTCATGCTTCTCAGGCCCTGTAGTGCTAGGTAGAGGTCACCACCTGAAAATTCTTTTGAAAGATTTGTTTGTTTTTGTTCTCAAAATTTCATTTGTTGTCAGTAAGAGAGGTAACTTCTACCAGAAGGTTGAGGATTTCTGAGGAGGCATAAGTGAAATGAGGAGAAAGTGCAGCCTCGATAAGAATTCTATCACCCATTTCCCCTTCTATTTCTTCTTCACCCACCAGCCTCAGTCACCTAGAGTGGTGTCTGGGAAATCAATACTGAAGGGAGTCTTCTAAGAGCACCTGCATTATACAGACCTCACTAGCTACACAAGGTGTTCCTTGAATCATACCTGGCCTCAATTATTCTGCCTGGTGTGAGAGATGACCCTCTATAAAATAATTTCTCTAGAGTCATGGAGTACAAGCTGGAGTGAGGAATTCCTCTTTGCCAGAAAAGGTCAGTTCTTAACCTTGCTCAGGACTATTGCTTTTAGGACCATTCTTTTTTTATACCTAACATAACTAACTCATATTACATAGGTTCTGTTCCATCAAGTGAACATTACTTTTTTTTTGATAATATCTTTATTTAAACACCGTGAATACAAACATAATTATAGTTAGGTTTCAGTCATAACAAGAATACCCCTTTTCACCCCCTAAACCCGTGCAACCTTCCCATAACCAAAGCCCCATCTTTTCCCTCCCCACCCCTGCCTGTATTTGAGACAGGCTTTCTACATCCCTCACTCACTGACATTGTTAATGATAGTTCTCAGTATAGTTATTTTTCTAACTGCACTCACCACTCTTTGTGGTGAGCTTCATAGCTTGAGCAGGTCTTTCAGCCCTCATATCTGAGAATTATTTCAATGTCTTTCATTTTTCTTAAAACCCATAGATGAGTGAGACTGTTCTGTGTCTCTCTCAACCTCTGACTAATTTTACTCAGCATAATAGATTCCATGTACAAACATGGATATAAAAATTTCATGACTTCATCTCTCCTAAAGACTGCATATTCCATTGTGTATATGTACCACAGTTACTTTAGCCATTCATATGTTGAAGGACATCTTGGTTGTTTCCAGAGTTCAGTTATTGTAAAAAAAGTACTGTGATGAATATAGGTGTGAGGAAGGAATTTTTGAATTGGATTTTTGTGTTCCTAGGGTATATCCCTAGGTGTGGTATAGCTGGGTCAAATGGGAGCTTAATTTTCAGTTTTTTGAAGAATCTCCATATTGTTTTTCATAATGGCTGGGACCATTCTAAGACCATTGCTTTCCTTCACAAAAATGTTTCAGGAGTACATGTATAGTAAAGTAAAGCAAGAAAATTCGGGGAGATAAAGAGATAAGGAGAAATATATGCAGAATATTTCCAAAGAATGGGGAAATGTGTCTAAAGTAAGAAATGTGCAGGTCAAAGAAATATAAGGTAAACAAAATGAAATACACATCTCAGGTAGATACCAATAAATGTGTATACTTTCCTATGCTTAGTTTATATACAGTTTTCCCCAATGCCTCTCAAAACCTGTTGCTAGGGTGGTTACCAAGAGTGAGAGCTTGAACAATTGATAATCAGTATATTTTTAAGTGGCCTTTGTGCCAGAGGTGGAGTTTCTGCTCCCTGGGGATATAGCCAGGCCCTGGGAAAGAATTCTGCATCAAATGCATCTCAGGAACCCTGAGTTGCAGTGTTCCTGAGATGGGTCCTGTGTCTTTTAACTCCTTCAATTTATAGACTAGTTTAGGTCCCAATGTTTTTCCCCAATATATTTAACTACCTTATCTCTCGTCTCTTTTCCTACAACATATTTGTTTATCACCATCCTATGGTTTACAGAATAGCCTATTTTTTACCTGTGGCTGTTTTTTTTTGTTTTGTTTTGTTTTGTTTTGGGGGGGGCACACCCGGCGGTGCTCCTGGCTGTCTGCTCAGAAATAATTCCTGGCAGGCACGGGGAACCAAATGGGTCAACGGGATTCGAACCAACCATCTTTGGTCCTGGATCGGCTGCTTGCAAGGCAAACGCCGCTGTGCTATCTCTCCGGGCCCCCTGTGGCTGTTTTTTTTATTTTTACTGTTTGCTAATGAATATCTCTGCAGCTCAGACACTTATTTCTATCTCAGAATACCCTCTCTAAGCAGTGTGAGTCATTTTTAAATTTCATGTCTTTCCATCTTGCAGTGACATCAATGAATAGCTAAGTAACCACAAAGTTCCACTACTCCTCACAGTCTATCAGAGGAGAGATATATAAAGATAACTGAGGAAAAAAATTCATTACCAAACAAGCCAACGAATTGGAAGATGACAGGCTTATATACTCAAAGCAGCCTTCTTGTCTTCACAGTTGGCATGATGTAGCATATGCACCCTAGGAAGATCCAGCTTAACTTTCATATATAAAACACTAGGCATGCTAAGGTTAATCCTGAAAACATCATTAGCTGTGTTATGTCTGCTTACATCATCAACTGCACCCTGGAGGCCCCATTCTGCTGCCTAATTCCTAAGCTTCTTGTAACAGAAAAAAGAAGAACAGATAGGCCTCTTACATGTGGCTAAAGATGGAATTGGTCCCAATATGATCACCCAGAACTTACCGGGATTTAGTGCAGAACCTAGTGCTGCCTTAGTCAAGAGTCAGGAGTAAACCTTGAGCACAGCTGGTGTAACACAAAATACATAAATATAATAAAATAATAAAACCAAAGCTCAAACCCAATTTCTATATTTGGTCCAATAATGCTCATCCTAGGATGGACTCCATTTATTTTAAATACATCTGACTTCTTTCTATTATTGATTCAGGGCATTTAATAAACTGGCTATACATTTCCTATTCACCTATTTTTCCAAAATAACTAATCCAAAATACATTAACTATTTCAGAATATAGAATCACAAATTCAGAATACAGTTAAAAATTAATCCAGAATTAATGTCAACTAATCCCATATATAGTTAATGAATCCATAATATAAAATCAATTTATCCAGAATATAGTTAACTAATCCAGAATGTAAAATAAACTAATTCAAAACATAGTTAATTTCAGAATCAACTATAGAGGACAGCATCTTCCTACCTAAGTAGCCTAGAGAAACACAATAATAAACTCCCAAGATTATGGTAAGTGGATTCTTTGAAGGCCTCCACTGTGTTGGTCCATCAGTGAATTTTCTTTCAAGTACATACTTCGCTCTGCCTAAACCTTCTTATTTTCTTTTTAAATTCTTTCACCACCCCACTGCTCAGATACAGCAGGACTGGCTTCCAGCTCCTCTCATTTCAGCAGCCACAAGAAAAGGATTTCATAAAAAAAAAAAAAAATCAGTGCATTGTAGACTAGTAGTCTACAGAATGAATAACAAAATCTCCTAGTGGGCTTGTCCCCTAAGGCGCAGTCTGATTTAGCTACAAACATACACAAAGTAAGAGTGAAGTTTTTCTGGAAGAGGGAAGTACTCAAACAGGAAGATTTGTGTTCTTACCTTTAGGCTTTGGGGAGAATGGTTAATGGAGAACAGTTTGTTTCTTTAGGCTTTGGGGCAAGCCAATTGTTTATGTTTAATATTTATTTTGGAATTAGTTTCAACCCAGCATATATGTTTGTAAAAGCAATAAATCCTACTGCTGTGTTTAAATTTAAAGGAACAAGTGGTGCTAAATTTTTTTCAGGATTAATGATGTTTATGAATTATCTCAAAATAAGCAGAAACACTCAATGGAGACTATATATAATGATATTCTATTCAGAGTAAAGTAGTTATAAAATAGGACTTTAGAGATGGTAGAGCAGATAGGGTATTTGCTTTGCACATTGATAACCCAGGTTTGATCCCCATCACCACATACGGTTCCGAAGAATTGCCAGGAGTAAGCCCTGAAGACAGAGCAAAAGTAAGCCCTGAGCACTGCTGGATGTGATCCAAAACAACACAGAAAAATAGTTATGAGTGACTAAGAATGGTATCTTGAGGCAGAGTATGAATGGCCTGTAATGGTCATTGTATTAGTTTATGTATGTGTTACATTAAGTAAATATATGGATGCATACATATGCACATAGACATATAAATATTAAATTTCCACTTAGATGAGAGCATGCATATTTTCATTTCAGAGATTAAGGTAAGAAAGATCTGAATTTGCACTTTAAATTCTGTCTTAAATGTGCACAGGGAAAGTTTACTAAGTGACAGTGAATGAGACTCTAAGTAAAATGTTTTTGAAATGTTTATTTAGTCATGAAATTACAAAGTTATTCATGATTGGGTTTTAGCCATACAATGTTTCAACACCTTTCACTTACCAGTGCCCACTAAACTCTACCTTGACTGTGTCTAGATTTCTATCACTTCAGCTCCAACTTTTTGAGTTTACAGATTCCTCCATCTAAGTACAGCAAACACTCTGACATTATGCATAGGACAAACTTAATGAGACATAAGTGGAAAACTAAGCAACCAGCTGGAGAATGGCACGGTGGTGAATTTCTCAGTTTTGTTTTATATGTTCCAAAATTGGAGTCAAGGCTGCTGGAAACATAGAAATGACATTAGGTAGTATACACAGAAGGCATTGGGAAAAAATTCATCTACGTTAAAGCCAGGAAAGAGCTTCTCAAAAGGACACAAAACTTTTACTTTGCTCTCCTCTTGCCAAACATCTTGTCTTTGCTCCCAGACACACACACACACACACACACACACACACACACACACACACACACACACCTCTGTCTCTCTGGTCTCTCTTTGTCTCTCTCTGTGTCTCTCTGTGTCTCTGTCTCTGTCTGTCTCTGTCTGTCTCCCTCTGTCTCCCTCTGCCTCTCTCTGTCTCTGTCTCTGTCTCTCTCTGTCTCTGTCTCTGTCTCTGTCTCTGTCTCTCTCTCTCTCTCTCTCTCTCTCTCTCTCTCTCTCTCTCTCTCTCTCTCTCTCTCTCTCTCCAAACTCATGACTATGACCCTAACTCCCTAACTACTTCATACCATCTTTACCATCTTTATCAGCAACCTAGGTCAATTAAGTAAAGTCTTCCTTTAGTGGCTGTAAAATCCAATTTAGAAAAATGGATCCAGCAGGATCCTCCTGGAAAATGATAAACAAAGACATTCATTCATATGAGAGAAATAGAAATAGAAAGGGAGGCTTGGGCTTCACTTTCCTTCAACCTACAAACCTCCTCTCTTAAGCATCTCAACTCACAACCAGGAGGGGAAACGTAGAGAGAAACAGACAAAAGATTTACCTTGAACTAGTCCTATCTAGCTAGGAAGGCCTTTGATATGTAAAAAGGAGAGGATGGAAGGGGGACTATACTGTGGATTTAGGAAGTTCCTATTTTAGTTAAATGCAGAATATAATCTAACAGTGGTCATAGTAGGAAAGAGGATCACACCCAGAATTACTCAGGGACTATTCCTGACTTTTGCTCAGGATTGACCACTGGTGGTACTCGGGGATGGTGTGTGGTAGGGAGGCTTTGAACCAGGGTCAGTAGGATGCAAGGCGAGTGACTTAATTCCTGTACTATCTCTCCAGATCCCATAAAACTCTTTCTTAATATCCTAGAAATCTAATTATGTAAGAGTATCAGCTACAAAGTTTGGAAAATGAGAAAAAAATTC
This sequence comes from Suncus etruscus, assembly GCF_024139225.1. Taxonomy (NCBI): domain Eukaryota; kingdom Metazoa; phylum Chordata; class Mammalia; order Eulipotyphla; family Soricidae; genus Suncus; species Suncus etruscus. Next base: position 40,005,517 of record NC_064856.1, read on the forward strand.
TGTGTAATCAAATGCTCTGCTTTTTTAAATATCCTCTTTTATCTCCAGCTTTTCTTTATAGACAACCCTAGTAAACATTTCATCTATCTCAGATTTCCTAGTGAAATTAATTATCCTATCTCACAGGTCTTTTTTAAAAGCTGACAGAAGGAATAAGCTACATTAGGCAAGAACCTAATTAATTTAGACTTTAATTTAAAAAATGGAAAGTGAGACTTGGTCATCTCTACCCAGGTTCCTTCAAAAGTTTTCATATTTGAAATCTCATGTACCATGTGACAAGCTTTTTTTATTACAAATAAATTTATAAAGAAATAATGTTATTTGTGAAGTCCCAGATTTCAAAGAGAAACCTAAATTTAAATATAGTAGGTAATATGCTTGACATTGTATAAATTTTATAAAATTAATAGCTTCACATTATTTTAAATGATATCATTTTAGACTACCATTATCCCAGTATCCCAACATAAAATACAGTGAATTTGCATAATTAAAAAGATTTAGTTTTAAGGCTATTGAGATAACCATATATTGTACACCAGTTGTTGTGTTAAACATAATATTATCATATTTAAAATTTACAAATGGTAAGAGAAGTAAGTTTTATTACTCTGATTTTAAAAATGAGGAAACTGAGGGCTAGAAATGTAGTATAGTGGTAAATCACTTGCCTTGCATATGGTTTATCCCAGTTTAATCCCTATCACCACAAATATTCCCCTAGCACTGCCAGAAGTGATCCCTTAAGCATAAATCTAGGAGAAAGCCCTGAGCACATCTGGGTATGACACTGAAATAAAACCAAAAATCAACCAATAAAATATATAGAGAGATATATAGAAGAAAATGACTTGCTGATGTTCCCAGCCAGGGAATGGAAGTGTTTTGGTGAAGGTGGAAAAGGAAGAGGTGGGCAATTTCTGAGCGATTAGCCAGGAGTAACCCCTGAGCATCAAACAGGTGTGGCCCAAAAAAACAAAAAACAAAAAAAATAATTAACTGACTACCAACATGAAACAGATAGACTGGTGACATGCTGATTAAATCAAATGTTATTATTGTGTATTTTAAAATGTGTGAGAGATAGGTACAATTCAATCTCTTAGTTAAGTTATTCATCATCATATTTATTTAGCAGTTATTTAATAATCACCTATTTTGTTCTTCACTTGTGCCAGTTGCAGAGCTGATTTTCAGCTAGTAAACAACAATTTGGTGACCCAGGAAAGATGCATTTTAATGATTAATGTCTGTTCCATACCATTAACTATTTTTGAATATTACATGATTCTTGCTATTTGATGTTTTATGGAGAAAAATGACATAATAATTCTACTCCTGAACATTTAAACATATGTAAATTTTAATATGTGATAAGAAAAAGCAGACAAAATGTGATGATAGTTGATAATAGTAGATAGCAATGATAGTATTGTTAACTTATTTTGTTAACTTATTTCATCTGATTGGAAAAAAATACATATGTAAACTAGGTGGAGAAACAAATCTAATTTTTCCATAATAAAATTTATACTTTACCTATAAAAGTTAAAATCATATTCCTACCAAATGGAGGAGAGATAGTACAAAGAGTTGGGTGTTTGTCTAACAAGCAGAAACCTCAGATTTGGTTCTTAGAATTATGTCATGTTATCTGACCACCAATCAGTGGTGATTCTTTAGTAAAGAGCAGGAGAATATGTCTTGAGTACAGTTAGGTATAGCCCCAGAATCAAAAAATAAAGTTAAAAATATATAAAATACTATTATATGGATTCAGTGTTTCTCTATGAATGCACTAATCAACTATTCATCTCTACAATGTTATCAGATTTCATATGGATGTATTAGTACTAGTGAATTGAATAATTCAGAGGCTTCTGCAGAAGGAGGATTGTACTCTAAATACTCTTAGAAATAATCTGAAGGGCTCAAGGGGATATCTGATAATGTCCTTGTAAGAAGTTTTCAGATAACTTAATGCTATCATCTGGGCCAAAGGGCCAGAAAAAAAATGTTCTAAAGGAAGGATGATGCTTAAGATTATAGGATGTTGTGGGACCAGGGAGATAGCCTGGAGGTAAGGTGTTTGCCTTGCATGCAGAAGGTCAGTGGTCTGAATCCAGACATCCCATATGGTCCCCAGGAGTGATTTCTGAGCATAAAGCCAGGAGCATAAAGCCTGAGCACTGCTGGGTGTGATCCAAAAACCAAAAAATAAATGAGTATAGGATGTTGTTTTAGGGGTCATTGGCACCTGGCTTAAGTTAACCAAATAGTCCTCACACAGAGAACCACTGGAGCCGACAGGATCACTGAATGTGAGCAATACAGCATTACCAATTCCAGCATAAAACTTTTTCTCTGACATGTTCAAGCATTGAACCAGATGCCCTGAGTACTGATAAAATTTCTCTCCAAAGTGATGATGTTGAATAGAACTGAATATATTTGATTTATTTTACTCATGAAAAAAGGCAAAATAGGTAGGATCCTTCAAAAGTTCTTTTGACAAATATGTGCTAGAAGATAAGACCTAAGAATGGAAAAATAGTAATAGCAATATTATTTATTTGTAGAGGGTGCTCCAACATAGAGCTTAGGAGCACAGCAATTTAATGTCAGTGCTTCTTGAACTCTGTTGAACAGGGAATTACCAAACCATCCATGTCATGCTTGAAGTCATAGTTTTCAGTGCTCAGGAGCCTTCATGGCTGCCCCTGTGGATGCTCAGGAAAACATGTGGTGCTAAATGTCTAACAGGGCCTGTCACAAGTAAGAGTTGTGGCTTAATTACTTTGCTATCTCGAGAGATCGTTTCTGGGCTTTTTTGGTTTTGTGCTGTTGATAGTTTTTTTCGGAGAAGGAACAATAGTGAATAGCTTAAATAAGTTAACACTAAATTAGGACAAAATTACTTAATTCTTTGCTATGCTGGTAGCAAGATGATATTGTTCTATATATCATCTGACTCAAATATGCCTCATATTTCCCTAACAGACGTTAAAATTATCTAATAGAAGATCTGGAAAATAATACCATTTAAACTTCTGACCCAGTGCTTGTGTGCCGGCAGGATTCATGCTTTTATCTGAATAGAGATCATGCTCTTGTGAAGTAATTTTGGATGCTGAATTAGTACTGTCAGATATCCCCTTATTTAAGCAATCTTACTTAAACTACTGCAAATGTAGAATGTGCTTATGTTAGTATGTGTGTGTTTTCTCAGTCTACTAAAACAAAAGGAAATGGGAGGTTGTTGGTAGCCTTGCATAAGTATGAAATTAGAGGCTATTCAGCTCAACTCAACATGCATTTACTGAATAGTATTGAATGGAAAGAGAGTGGTAACAGTAGCAGAGGTAGCCTATGGAGTCCTCATCCCAGGAGTAGTAAAGTGGTACAGCTGGACTTCTTAACCATATATCCCTCAGGATGTCTTTCTTTTGGAGAAATGCGACACGGGGGAGCTCTGTCTAAAACACATCTAATTGATTACATGGTTGATTTTGAATTAATTTTTGGTTGCAAAGCATTTGGACATATTTTAATGCTGTAAATTTTTCCCAACCACACATTTAGTTATGCGGTCTCAGAGGGCTGCAATCCATAGTTTAATAAGAAGTGAGCATATACATTGCACACTATCAATAGAGACAGTTCTAGAACATGGTTAGAAAGTAATCCTTTAACAAGTTCCATTTTTTCCTCTCTCTCTTTTTAAATTCAGTGCCTCCTGTGGAAGTAAATAAAGTGGTGACATAAAAATAATTTTAGTACTGAATAAACTGCAAGCTTTCTAGGTGGACTCCACTAATTGCAAACTAGAAAAAATTTTATATTAAAATGCTCCTAAGTGAATATACACAGTGCAATTTGTGCTAAAATAAAGTCTTTTCTGGGTTTATTACCAATGCAGTTTCACTCCTCTAAGTCCCATCCCCCATTGCAATAAACCCCCAAGGTGATTTTGTTGTTGTTGCTTATTTGTTTTTAGTGCTTTAAGATATTGGAAGGAAAGAGCTGCTGGAGAGATAGTGCAGTTGTTAATGTTCTTGTTTGGGTGCAAACCAAACAGTCTCTGGTTTGATCCCTGGCACCCACTAAGTCCCCAAGCACCTCTAGAGTGGTTCCCACACAGAAAGCCAGGGTTAAGCCCGAGGCATTGCCAAAAGTGGTCCCAGAGTAAACATTCTGAATATTTTGAAGGCAGTGAATGATAAGTGTGGAGCTTGTATCCAGATGTAGTATTGTAGTATTCCTGTGCTCTTTTAGTAAAAATGATGCATTTGAAAAACCTCATACAGTGTAGAGATTATTATATCCTTTACACTGATCTGGATGCTTCTTAATGTCTTTCTTTGCAGAGAGCAGTTAACTGAGAGAGGAGTGAATAGAGGACAGGTGCACCTGGAGGGGGAGTTCCTCCAGTTGTACTGCCTCATTTTGAGAAAATAAAAATTGTTTTCAGCGAGTCCAAATAAGGCTGTCAATCACTAGGGTTGAACAGAATGTAATCATGTAAATAAGGTTCCAAATGAGGTCAAAGGGTAATGAAATACAAGATTAAGATATAAGTAAGTAACTAAATAGAAGCTGATTGGACTTTGGATCAAGGCAGAAAATATTTGCATGAAGAACCTGAGTTTATTCAAATGGATAGCAAGAGACAGGCTCTGTTTATTATTGGAAGGCAGAGGGTTTCTGAAAGGAGGAGGAACATCACTTAGTACCGCAGAAGAATTCTGAATTATGAAAACGAAAGAAAAATGAATTGATTTATTCAATATTTCTTACAACTTGTTAAATCTTATGTTACACTAGATACCTTATCAGTGGGGAAGTATGGCCATTAGACAAATGGATCCTTATTCTAAGAGAAGTACTGGAGTTAACAGATAAAGAAGCTAAACAAGTCAGGAAAGAAGGATGGGAAAGCCGTCAACAGAAAAGAATGTGTAAAATTTAGTTCAAATCCTAGTAATAAATTCAGCATTTTTCTAATTAGTATGCTGTGGATGCTGGATTGTATTTAGATCCCTTATAATCTGTTCCCATAGATTCTTTACTTCTACATCATAGTTTGTTCTCATTGTAGCCTGTTCTCTATACCACTACTTTAAACTTTTTCTCCTCTGTAAACACTTTAGTATAAGAAACAGTCTTCATTTTTTTTATCTCAAATGCCCAGCTCCTTACTGGCACATATACATTAAATAGAGACTTCATCAACAAATATATAGTTAATTAATCAATTATAAAATTTCAAACATGAAATTTCTTTTAGCATTTAATAGTAGTAAGAAGGAATATTAGATTGAAGAGAGAAAAGAGTGAATTTATTGCAGCTGTTTTATTTTTTGTTGCTTTTTGTTTGTTTATTTGTTTGTTTGTTTTGGCCACACCCGGTGACACTCAGGAATTACCTCTGACTATGCACTCAGAAATCGCTCCTGGCTTGGGGGACTCCAGGGGATGGAACTGCTGTCCGTCCTAGGCTAGCACCACCAAGGCAGACGCCTTACCTCTCCATGCCACCACTCCCGCCCCTATTTTTTGTTGCTTTTGAAAAAGAAAACAAGAATTTTAGTAACCACTTTATTTTACTTTTAGAAGCTAACTTAGATAATATAGACAGGACAGAATTATAATGAATTTATTAATTAAAATGAATTAAAATGATTAAATTATTTATTTAGTATAAAATATTAGCTTAAATTATTAAAATTATTATATTCTAAACATTCAAGTTAACATTTTAAAATATCATGGAGATAAAAGGAAATATAAGAAATTAAGATATCTGACATGCATACTCCCATTTGTATACATTATTTAACTTTTAAAAAAAGTAAGAATATTTAATTGTCACATCAGTGCATTAAAAACCTTCTATACGGGGCCGGGCGGTGGCGCTAAAGGTAAGGTGCCTGCCTTGCCTGCGCTTGGACTGACCGCGGTTCGATCCCCCGGTGTCCATATGGTCCCCCAAGCCAGGAGCAACTTCTGAGCACATAGCCAGGAGTAACCCCTGAGCGTTACTGGGTGTGGCCCAAAAAAAACAAAAACCAAAAAAAAAAAAAAAAACCTTCTATACATTTAAACATTCTTGATAATCTACAATAAAGTTCAAGATCTATTATTGCTATTTAAAATGTTATTTAGTTAAAGAATTATGATTGACAATGTTAATTTTAGTTGATTTTAGGCATATAACAAACTCAATCTACAAATGATATTTCTGTAAATGAAAAGGCAAATTCTGTAAATAAAAAAAAAGATAGTCAAAGTAAAATCCCAGGAGCCAGGAATATAGCTTGACAGGCTAGAGTTAATAATTTCAATATAGAATCCTGGGTTCAATATCCAGAACTACTTTGTCCCTAATTTTCTCCAGGACCAGACACCCTGAGCATTAAACTAGAAGTAACTTTCCTCCTCCAACCCGGAATACCAAGTATGGACACAAACCAAAATTAAGTAGCACAATTTAATGTACACATTAAGCTAAAGACTTTTATAAAGTATATAAATCAAGTCAAATACAAATCAAGAGTATAACCCTTAGAGATGGACTAGAACCTGAAAATAGGAAAAAATTTTTTCCTTGGTTAGTGACCAGTTAAGTTAGGAAGTGTGGTTTAGGGAAAAAATGTCTTTCATTAAAGATATCTGAGTTAGATAATTGAAAACACAAATAAACAACAACAACAACAACAATAGCAACAAACCTTTAAAGAAATAACCAGTACTAAACAAAATAGGAGGAAAGAAGTAACCCCAGGTCAAAATTTATTGTTTTAATTTTAAATGTCATGTGCTAGCATTAGTTGTCCTATTTGATTGAAGAGTGGACTTAGTTTGTGTTCTCATCAAAATAGATTTTTATTTAAGGATTTTAGTACAAAAATGTTTTGGGGATGCAGTGAGACTGGAACTCTTATCCACTGCTGGTGGGAATGCCGACTAGTTCAACCTTTCTGGAGAGCGATATGGATTTCCTCCAAAAACTGGAAATTGAACTCCCATACGATCCAGCTATACCACTCCTAGAAATATACCCTAGGAACACAAAAATACAATACAAAAATCCCTTCCTTACACCTATATTTATTGCAGCACTATTTACCATAGCAAGACTCTGGAAACAGCCAAGATATCCTTCAACAGATGAATGGCTAAAGAAACTGTGGTACATGTACACAATGGAATATTATGCAGCTCTCAGGAGAGATGAAGTCATGAAATTTTTCTATACATGGATGTACATGGAATCTATTATGCTGAGTGAAATAAGTCAGAGGGAGAGAGAAAAACACAGAATAGTCTCATTCATCTATGGGTTTGAAAAAAAATAAAAGACATTTTTGCAGTAATTCCCAGAGACAAAAAAAGAAGAGGGCTGGACGTTACAGCCGACCTCATGAACCTCACCACAAAGAGTGATGAGTTTAGTTAGAGAAATAATTACATTATGAACTATCCTAACAATGAGAGTATACGAGGGAAATAGAAAGCCTGTCTAGAGTACAGGTAGGGGCGGGGAGGGGAGGAGGGATATTTGGATCATTGGTGATGGAAATGTTACACTGGTTATGGGGATGTGTCATCTTATATGACTGAAACCCAACTACAATCATGTTTGTAACCAAGGTGTTTAAATAGAAAATATTTTAAAAATGTTGCTTTTGGTTGCAGAAAACATCAGGAGATACATATTGGGCAAGTGAAACATTAAAAAGGCATCCAGTAAAGGGACATCAGGTTGTAGAAATCTTCCAAAAACAGATTAGGAAGGCTTTGAAAAGCAGTCTTAGATTTTGTCCTTGTTAATATTAGATCATTAACTATTGTCTTAACCCAACTCCATAATAAGTTACATTTTTTGAGTGAAAGAGAGCATACCCACTATGTTCAGGGGTTACTCCTGGCTCTGTGCTCAGGGATTAGGGACAAATTTTTGATGGAGGGTGTGGGGAGACTGTTAGCATGTACATCAATTTTCCTGAGCTAGTTGGTTCTTTTTGTTTTGTTTTGTTTTTGTTTTTGTTTTTGGGCCACACCCGGCATTGCTCAGGGGTTACTCCTGGCTGCCTGCTCAGAAATAGCTCCTGGCAGGCACGGGGGACCATATGGGACACCGGGATTTGAACCAACCACCTTTGGTCCTGGATTGGCTGCTTGCAAGGCAAACGCCGCTGTGCTATCTCTCCAGGCCCGAGCTAGTTGGTTCTTGAGAATAGTTTTGTTTTGTAAACAAAACTTAGAGAGTTAAACATAAAGAATTTATTGGACAGTTTAAGTAGATTGGTTCTGCAGCTGATTATAAAAGCATGCTGAGAAAAACACTGTAGTATCTGGTTTTACACATGTAAGCATCATGTATCTAACAAATATTTAACAAACTCATATTGAAGGTCCTGCCCTTAACAGTAGGTGAGACAAGAACATCTGTACAGACAAGAACATTATCATTCTAAAATCTAGGCATTTACAAAAGAGGTAGTTAAAATAATTTAAATACAAGGTAAAAAGTACAAAGGGTTATGGAATTTTTCTAGCTCACGTTGCTAGAATGCTATTGAGGAGGAAAAGATCATCACAGCATAATTAGAAGAAGAAATCAAAGAGTTGATTGCACCTGAAACATTTATTTGAAGGGCTTCTTTATTTTTTTCTATTCTCATTCTCCCATAAGGAATAGCAGACTTCAAATATTGGTAAACATGTAGCATTTGGTAATGAAGCCAATTTAGTGAAAGACTGGTAGAGACCTTTTCTTTCTGTGTTTGCCCTTTACTTTGGATGAATCTAAGAGGGGCAGTCAGCTGGGCAAGGACATTAAAAGAACTGGGAGGCTGAAGCAGAATTTTTTTATCGAAAGGACAGTGAGCTTACATGCTGGTCCTAGGACAGAGTGAGACCCCATTTATTCCGAAGCTTATTACCTAGAGAATAAATTTCTAGGAACAGAAAATTGGCAACCACTATGAACATGAAAAGGTTACTTTGTTCATCGTTGTCCTAAATGTTCTGGAAAGATATAAAATTGATGCCATGACCTAACTGGAATATCTCAACTGTAAATGTTTTATTATATGTGGCATCAAAATAACATTGCAGTTTTAAAATTTAGAAGAAAGAAAACCAATAATTGTTCTTTCATGTGAATAATTCATCATATTATACAAACACTATACCATAGGGGTTCTATAAACATACAAATATATATATTTACATTAAATTTATTACATTATTTACATTATGATTATAATTCTATGTGAGGCAGGGCAATAGGACAGTAGGGGGAGTACTTACTTTGCATGTGGCCAACCCAGGTTTGATTCATGGCATACCATATGGTACCCTTGAACTAGCCAGTAGTAAATCAAGGTGTGACCCAAAAACAACAAAATTGTAATTCTATATCTACTCTAATTACTACACAATATTTTTTAAATATTTAGAAATTATACCTGAAACCCTCTCTGCATTTTCCAAAAGATAATCATCATGTTGTTTGAAATTATTGGAGTGAAAATGATCAGTGTTTTTGAGAGATCCAAGTAGCATATGGGAAATGTTTGCAACTTTGAATGTAACAATAATAAATGTTGTCATCTGTTATTATAGTTGCATCTATGGGGATGTGAAAGCATTTTTTTTATTGTGTGAAGAATCACTTTTATTGAAGAAAAATAGGGTGGTTGATGATTTCTAGTAATTGCCTTAAAAACTATTGTTTTTCAGAATCAGTTAACTGAAGTTCTTGCATTGTTTAATTCTATTGGAAAGAGCTGAATTGTAATAAATGCTCAGGTTTCACAATAAAGTAAGACTAAATAGAAAAGAGATGATAGTATTGTCTTAATGTGGTAGTTATGAAATTATTTAAGTTATGTCTGTGTTGAGAGCTCATCAAACTAGTAGCCACCAAATTCAGAACTGGTCAAACTGACCTGCTTTGTGTTGTCTTGACCTTGTGTATAGCTTCTGTCCCTCACATTTTGCTGTTTTTTTTTTTCTTTATATTTTGAAAAGACAGCTACAATGTCAGTATTAATAATATATAGGCACTAGTATTTGTCACAATAGCACTCTATATCTTTGGGTGCTAATTTAAAAAAATAGGGACAGTGGATAATTAACTTTAGAATTAACAAATAGATTAACTGATTCATGTATTTCATAGAAAATCAACCTTTAGGAAATTTGCCTCAGTAAATCTTTTATGATCTTATATACAAATATCTTTAGCTATGAAATGTGAGTATGTTCTCTTTTCACATGCATGAAATACATATACATACTAATTTGAATCAGAACATGAAATTTCTCTGTAAGCTACCATTATTATATAGCATTATTTTCATTTGTTGAATAATTTAAAATAGAATTTTAATAAATTTAATAAATTTAAATTCTAAATTGACCTAAAGACAAGGAGCTGACAGAAAGCTATTTAATTTAATTACCTGCCATGGGCCTTTCCTTATGATATCTAACTCTTATGGCAGTTTGGTGGTGTTCAGAATCATTGTTCTTATTTTAGAGACAATACAACAGAGTAAATTACTCAGTTCAAATATATTGGTTAAACCCAACTCTTTGTCCAGGCTCTGTGGAACCGACAACTCAATAGCTTCCTACATAAACTTCAAAGACATTATTGATTACTAAAATGTAGAGGGTAATTTGGCATGTTATTTTTGAACACCAAAAAATAAAATTAAACACATAGGAAGCAAGTTAGAGAGATGTGAGCGGAATTTAAATAATGAAATCCTTATTATACTATAAGACTCTCAAGAGAGAGAATGAGCTACCCATTGGGAGTATTAATATCTGACATTGGAGACACTCAGGGTTGTAGTCATGTTGCTCTGGCAATAATTCAAGTGTTGGAATAGAAATAATAAATTATTAATAACACAGTTTTAAAGGTCTTTTTATCGAAGTAACATCACATTATATTATGGCGTATATTTCAGGCACGCATAATTATAAATCTATATCTAACACAAAGAGGTTCTATACAGATATTGTATATAAACTCACACTACACTTGAGCTTCTACGTTATTAGTTGATTTTTGCTAATCTGGCTAAAAAGGCAATTCCATGATATTAGACATGGGTAGTTCATTTTAGAATAAAACTTTATGGGTCTTTTGAGATTTGTAGGTGATCTTAAAGCAGCAAATAAAGCCTGGCTGTTTTATTTAAAATAGAAGCAACAGAAACCAGAAACAACAGTGGGGAACATCAGGGAATTCTAGGTAATAACATGATGAACTTAGAATGAAACAAAACCATTTCATGCTATGTTCTTAGTTCTTTCTGAACTTTAGTTTTTACTTTCTGTGAAATGGTAGAATAGCATTTGATGAGATAATCCATGCTAACAGGACAACACACAATAAACAATGTTTTATTTTGTTTTAAAATGTTCTTTATTAATTCATTTTTGACTTTTTAGCCAAATTCAGCAGTCCAGGGTATGTTCTCTGATTCTGTGTTCTGGCATTACTCCTGGTAGTGCTCAGGTGATTTTATGTGCTTTCAGGGCTCAAATTGTCTTGGCTACATGTAGTAAGTGCCTTAACCTTTGTAATATCTCTCCAACTCTTGTCTTATGTTGTTTTAAAGCTAATTTTATGTTATGGTATTGAAAATATTAATAAGATGTAGATATTGACATTTTGAATTTATATTAAAAAAAGAATTTCTCATGGAGTGAGGAAGAAGAAAAGAAAGAAGTGATATAAGGATAGTGAAGGAGGGTTTGGGGCACTTTGGAGGAGGTAAGTGTGTTGTAATTTTTAATCCAAACTGTATATATTAATGCTAGTGTAAACATGTTAGCTAATTTTTGAGAAATATTTTAAAAAGTAAACATAGGGGCCGGAGAGATAGCATGGAGGTAAGGCATTTGCCTTTCATGCAAAAGGTCATCAGTTCGAATCCCGGTGTCCCATATGGTCCCCCGTGCTTGCCAGGAGTAATTTCTGAGCATGGAGCCAGGAGTAACCCCTGAGCACTGCTGGGTGAGACCCAAAAACCACAAAAAAAAAGTAAACATAAGTAAGGCAAATTAATTTTAAAAATAATTTCTCAAACTGTTAAGAGTTTTAGTGTTTCTAAACAAAATTTTAATGAACAGTTTCTTATTATATAGTTTCTATTACAATTATGTCTTTAACTGAAATCTTTTTGTGAAATTCAGAAAGTTCTCTAATTTATAATACATAATTGAATTTTTCTGCTTACTATGTTCATTTTATTCAGACATTTGAGTAAACTTTTTCATATTATTTTGGCTACCCAGGTCATTAATTACATTATAAAATGAACATATATTTCAGAACACTAAAACAAGAAATTCCTTAAAAGTTTATGCACAAGGTGCTTTGATGATTTTTCCAATTCATGCTTTCTGTCACAAAGTAACATAACTTGCAATGTGTTCTGGAGCATAAATTTTTCTTTTACAGTAACTCAGTGATATATAAACTAATTTTTGTTGTAACATAGAATCATAATGTTTATTTGATTTACTCTCATCTATTTTTTGTTCCCACTTAACAAAGAAATAATCTACATTGAAGATTCTTTGCTATTTCACCTCCCATCTCATTTTTTCTCAGCCAACACTGTCAGGCTTATTTCCTTACAACTTCACTGAACCAGGCTTGGTCAATTGTTCATCATGTCCAGTTTCAAATTTAATTGGTTAATTCTTTATCCTCTTCCCCCGCCCATTTTTTAGACATAAAGTACACAAGTGATCATTTAAGCTTTCTTAATACTTTATCTGGATTTAACACATTGATTAATCCCCTACATTTCTAACCAGGCCTTTAATTTTGCATGTGATTTTCCTATGTTTCAGCCACCCTTCTCAATTATCTAAATCTTGAGAGTTATTACTAACCTGATTTCCTGCTTACAGTTTATTATTCCACTTAGGCATAAACCTAGTCACAAAAAGATCTGTTTGTAGTATAGAACAGGACAACCTATTTCTCTGTTGTGTCTCAAAATACAAACTTTGTTATTTATACTTAACATTATTAGGTCAACAGTAAGTAAAGGTACTAAATAAATATGCTTTAATAGAACAAAGAAAAAGTGAAGTAAAGAGAATACTGGGGCCACACAGATAGTATAGGGGTAAGATAGTTGCCTTGCACACAGTTAACCCTGGGATTCAATATCCAGCATTACATTTTCCCAGAAGTGATCACTGAGCACAAATCCAGGAGTAAACTCTAGGCACTACTGGGTATGACCCCTAATTAAGATAAATAAATACATCAATAATTCAAGTCCATAGAACCAAGTAAGTTATAGGAAAATACTCAACTATGATACTTAAAAACTTACGCTTGTCTTGCTACATTAGACAACCTTTCTGCTAATAAGATCATCAAATATGTAAATTTTGATATATTTCCTTTGTATCAGTCCATCCTTTTAATATTTCTCTAGGCTAAAATTATACTTTATATCTATTTTTATGAAAAAAACTGTGTGAAAAAAATGTAAAAATAAAATTGCTGAAAATATAGTACTTACACATTTTGGCAACCATGCCAAATAACCTATCACACAAATCGTATTTTATTTTTGTTTTTTGTTTTTTGGTCACACCCTTTTGAGGCTCAGGGGTTACTCCTGGCTAAGCGCTCAGAAATTGCCCTTGGCTTGGGGGGACCATAAGGGACGCCAGGGGATCGAACCATGGTCCTTCCTTGGCTAGCGCTTGCAAGGCAGACACCTTACCTCTAGTGCCACCTCGCCGACCCCATACAAATCACATTTGAAAATTGTTTTCTTGGGGCCAGAACGATAGCACAGTGGTAGGGCATTTGCCTTGCACCTGGCCAGACGACCACGGTTCGATTCCTGGCATCCCATCTGGTCCCCTGAGCCTGCCAGGAGCAATTTCTGAGCTCAGAACCAGGAGTAACCCCTGAATGCCTCTAGGTGTGACCGAAAAGCCAAAAAAAATTGTTTTCCTTACAAAATTTTTTTATTCCTGGTATTTTATTATCCTTTAAGCAAATATTCTTAAATATAATGTTGCAAATTCATTGTACTATCAATTGATATTTCTTACAAATAATAAAGTATTTACTAGAAAAAATAAAGGAAGTCATGAAATTTTCCTATACATGGATGCACATGGAATCTATTGTGCTGAGTGAAATAAGTCAGAGGGAGAGAGATAGACACATAATTGTCTCACTCACCTATGGGTTTTAAGAAATAAAAAGACATTTTTACAATAATTCCCAGAGACAAAAGAGAGGAGGGCTGGAAGGTCCAGCTCACAACATGAAGCTCACCACAAAGAGCGATGTGCAGTTAGAGTGCAGTTAGAGAAATAACTATATTGAGAACTAGCATAACAATGTGAATGAATGAGGGAAGTAGAAAGACTGTCTAGAGTACTGGTGGGGCTGTGGTTGGGAAGAGGGAGATTTGGGACACTGGTGATGAGAAAGTTGTACTGGTGAAGGGGGTGTTCTTTACATGACTGAAATCCAACTGCATTCATATTTCTAATCAAGGTGTTTAAATAAAGATATTAATTAAAAAGGTGTTTAAATAAAGATATTAATTAATTAAGTAAAAATTCTTTAAAGAATATCAAGGAGTTAATATTATTATTTTTGTTTGTTTTTTGGGCCACATCCATTTGATGCTCAGGGGTTACTCCTGGCTAAGCACTCAGAAATTGCCCCTGGCTTGGGGGGACCATATGGGACGCCAGAGGATCAAACTGCGGTCCTTGGCTAGCGCTTGCAAGGCAGACACCTTACCTCTAGCGCCACCTCACTGGCCCCCAAAAAGTTGGGTTGTTTTTTTTTTTTTTTTTTTTTTTTTGGTTTTTGGGTCACACGCGATAGCTTTCAGGGATTACTCCTGGCTCCATGCTCAGAAATTGCTCCTGTCAGGCTCGGTGGACCATATGGGATGTCAGGATTTAAACCACTGTCCTGCTGCATGCAAGGCAAATGCCTTACCTCCATGCTATCTCTCAAGCCTCTCAAGGAGTTATTTTTACATTATTTCTTTACTTATTTATTTACTTTTGGCATTTGCTTAATCTATATTATATTAAGAAGCACATATATGCTAACACAGATGAGGCAGTGCTGTACTCCAGCAAGCAATCAAGTGTGCTCTGAAATCATAAATCCACATGGTGTTATGCCTTGTTTAGGTGTATCACAGTCCTAGAGAAAGAAGGATGAGAGCCTCCATTTTAAACTATTTTCCTGGTACACAAATTTTACTACAATGTAATTTTCTGGGCAGGATTCTTTACTCTTTAATTTTTTAAAATTGGGACCCTAGTCTAAATGGGAGTCCTAGCACTTTTATTACCTAAATGTTATTTTATTATATAGAGGCAATTCACATGTGTTGTTAGGGAGATAGTGAGGCCTTTCTCGGCTGGGCCCAACTCCTGCAGCCCCTACTACCTGGCGGGTCTGAAGGTAGCAAGGAGATGGCCAAGAAGTTCACAAAGCAGTCAGATGAAGTTCCAGGAGTCAGCCAGCTGTATTTCATGGTCCTAACTGCCATGTACATTTCCTTACATGGCTTCACCATGTGAACTGTCTCTATATATTAAAATAACACCTAAATTATCATAAAGAATGTCTAAGGCTTTTATAATAATAAGAAAAAAGTGTCATCATTTAGCTGCTTGAAATCTTAAGAAAATAATATGAGCTTTCCAGAAGTTGATTTGCTCAATGGAGATAATGGTATATGTGCCTTGTTATTCTTTCAAGAATGAAGCACATAATGCTAATTAGTTCCTGAGATTATTGTTAGTATGAGTTTTTTCTATTATGCCTATGATTTGTCCTTCAGACTTTCAAATTTTTCTCCAGAATGCAGTTATCAGTAAAAGTTGACATACATTTGCCAAAAATTCCTTCGAAGTGGAGAAAATTCATTGATAAAATTTATTTTTTGAATTGGCTACTACATTCCCACACTTTACTTTTATCTTTGACATCATTTAAATACATTGCCAATGGCAGATAATTTTTTTGAAGGCAGATGGTATGACTTAATTATATATCACAATGCCTGTTTTAAATCTTGTAGGCATTTCTCTATTATACAAATTTGAAACCACCAGGAACTGTTAAGTAGATATTAAAAGCAAATGTTGGGAATCCTGTTAAACAATTTTATATTCAATCAAGTAAATAAAATAAATCAAATATAAGTATTTTAAATACTTGCTATTTTAATAAAAATAATAAATAAGATATATATTTTGGAGTGACAAAACAATGATAAATCTTTTTATCTAAAGAAAGAATAAAAATGGGCCCGGAGAGATAGCACAGTGGCGTTTGCCTTGCAAGCAGCCGATCCAGGACCAAAGGTGGTTGGTTCGAATCCCGGTGTCCCATATGGTCCCCTGTGCCTGCCAGGAGCTATTTCTGAGCAGACAGCCAGGAGTAACCCCTGACCATCGCCGGGTGTGGCCCAAAAACCAAAAAAAAAAAAAAAAGAAAGAATAAAAACAACTTTTTTTTTAGACCACATCCAGTGATGCTCAGGTGTTATTCCTGGCTATGCACTCAGAAATCACTCCTAGCTTGGGGGACAATATGAGACATGGGGGGTTTCCAACCTCTGTCCTAGGTTAGCGCACGCAAGGCAAATGCCCTCCCTCTAGTGCCACCGCTCTGGCCAGAAAGAAAGAACACTTTCTAAAGAAAGTATCTCCCTTAGAAAACTCTCTAACAGGTGCATCATTTGGAATTAGTCATTATTTTTTGTGGCTTTAAAAAACACTGAACTGAGGTTAAATTTATATGTAACATTTAAGTTTTGAATAAGAATTTGAGCAGTTTGAGCAAAGACTATTTTCTTCTAATCTCAGCAGCAAAAATAAATTGGTGTGCTGATCTCGGCCATCTTGTTTCCAAATAGTACAATTTTGATGATGTAAAATCAAAGTTATAGCATCAAGTTTCAAATCTTATTTTTTTCTTCTATGTATTCTAAGAAGAAATACATTTAATTAACTATGTTTTCATTCAATAACTTATTTAATTTTATGGTAGACACTCTGTTAGATGATTTCACAGACCAGACAGTAACCCCTGGTTTTGTAAAAAAAAAAAAAAACAAAAAACAAAAAACCTACTTTATGGTTATTTTTTTTTAATTTCAGAAGAGCTAATTCATAGCCTTATACAGCAATGTTTAAACCAGGCTTGCTATGAGGCTTTTAGGTCTACTATAAATATAAGGACAAAAATTATATATGTTTTTTTATTTGGAATTGGGGCTATACCTAGCAAGTACACAGGACTTATTTTGGCTCTGCAATCAGGGAATTACTCCTGGTGGTGCTTGGGAGATTGTTTGGGGTGTCAGATATTGAATCAGTTCCTCTATATTTAAGAAAAATATCCTACCCGATGTACAATTGCTCCACATCCACAATTACAGATACAAGGTCTCTCTTTAGTCTTTGCTTCATTACTATACCCTAGAATAATATTCTTTTTAACACTAAAAAATAGATGGCTAAGATTTATTCCTCTTTGCTGGTTCTTTGCTGTTGACCATTTAGAAGTTTCAGGAAATGGCAGCTTATATAGAAAAGTGGCTGAGTGAGAGATAGCAGACTATATGAAGATATTTTGTCTCTAAACAAAAGAGAATCATACATGATGTGCACTCCCAGGATCCAAATGGGAAAGCCTTCTACTTCACAGCCTGAGAGCAGATGTTGCCCTGTCAGGTATCTTTGATTCTACTTTAGAAGCCACAGGAAGCTGGTTGCAGACAAATAACTAGTGCTGTAGGTACAGGAAATGGCAGCCTCCACTGTGTACTTATAGAAGAGATGTGGCATGTGGCCACAAAGAGGGAAAAAGACTAAAGCTAATCCATGAATACCCAGTAAATGGGATCCAACTTTCATTCAATACAACTTTGATACAGAGCACCTTTCTTTCTGCTTGGTAATTAAATCAATTACTGAGATAGTTGTGCTCTTTATGTAATTATATTCTAAATGATCATATTCTAACCATTTAGGATCTCAAGCTCTTAAATTAGCATATGTGCACATATGCAATATAAAATTTCTTTTACATTCAATTATTCAAAAGGTAATACTTGAGAACATTAGGGGGTGTCAGTGGAATTCAAACTACTATTTATTTAATGAGTGTAAAAGAGAAATATGCATTTTTAAATTGTTATATTAATTCTATTTGGTAGCTAATATTCCAACTTTATTGTGAAGAGGGTTGGCGTATCTAACGGAATTGAGCTAAATCATTAATCTTCAGTCTTACAGAACTCAAATTCAAATTAGATTTTATCTAAAAAAAATCATGATTTATTTTTCTGGCTTCAAAATGTTAGATTGCTTCCTTTATAAGAAAAAGGAAATTTAGTTCCTTCAGAGTACTTTCAACTTTACTTCAAAAATTATAGCATGTTGTATGAATGTGGATGAATTTATAATTTAAAATCGTGCCAATATTTTGGTCATTATCATTTTTCTAATAAGAAAGATAATTGCATTTTCCTCTATAGCTTTCAAGTTATCTTTTAAAAATTTTAAATTTTAAAAAATTTGTTATCTTTTAAAAATTTATTTTTGAGCTTTTCCATATAAAATTTAGTTGAAGTATTTGTTTCTCCTTCATATCCATGTGCCTCAGAAGAATCATAACCTATCAAAACTTCATTTTATTTACATTTTTTATTTTATTTTATTTGTGTAGAATACATATCCAGCATTGCATCAATTATATTGGTATTCAGGGGACCAAAATTCAGTGCTAGGGATTAAATCCAGTAAACATCGTGCAATTGAAATGCACTATTCGTTGTAGTATCTCTTGTCTCCAACTTATTCACACTTTTAAAATCACAAAATCTAAATAGACCTATTAAAGTACAAATTTTTTAGCCTAAAGAAAGGGAATATTGAAAATATAATAAGACATAGCAATTTGAATGTAAACAAGATTTTAATTAATTATTGAAAATGAATAACATTCCTTTGTAATTTAGGATAAATGCAACTTTTTTAATTAATAGAAGGCAAGCATAGCATCATATTGAATGTTATACTCAATGCCATATACTGAGAAATGTGTCCTATTTTCATAACTGCTTCTTTAATGCTTCTTCTAAAACTGGTTTAAAGACTGTAGATTTCCTGAAGCTTTAATTTGTTTTGTTTTGTTTTTATTTTTTTCAAGTTTAAATGATATGTCTATCAAGAGTATTCTTTGGAGTGATTTAAATTCCTTAAGGTCTTCTTTATATGTAAATTCTTTACTAACCTCACTGCTTTAAGTATTCTGTCTCTATCCAGAAATTTTCATTTTGAGTATAGTATGTCTTGGAGTTTTTCTATAGAAAATTATTTTCAATAGTTGGGCATATTTTACTGGAATCCTGTGGGCCTCTTTGATTTCAGTACCCAATTTTCAAGTATAGGAACTTTCTGTCTATGATGTTGTTGCTTCAGGGGAAGTACTAATAGTACAGTGAATAGGGCATTTGCCTTATATGTGGTTGACCTGGGTTTTATCCTTGGCATCCCATATGATCTTCTGCTATGAACAAAGTTATTCGTGATTTTAAAAAAATTTTTTGATGTCTTTCATTTGTATTTCACATCATAGCTCACTGAAGTAATGTTCAGAACTGTGATGCTTTATCTTGATTCTGAGCTAAGGACACATCATCTCAGCCATGGCAGAGAACTCCATTTAGGGACTGCTTGACCAAGAGCATTACTAAGAAATGAGCCTGAACCCTATGTATGAAGCTAAACTTAATGCTCTGGCCAATAAATATTATAGAGAAAAGCACATTTATTTGGATTTTACATAGTTCACATCTAAATCATAAAAAGAAATCTTGTGTTTCAAAACAAGAAATATGTGATAGGTTTGATTGATCCCTTCCTCTCTAGGTCATTCACCATTATTTATAATAACTAACAACACAGTATATGAAGCATCTTTTATAAGATATTTGTAATAACTATTGTTCAGATATGAAAACTGAAATTCAGTCTTAAAAAAACTTTACTAAAGTCACAGTCATAGTAAATAATTTGAACTTTGGTTGGTTTCTTTTTTGGGGGAGATCACCCTGTGATATTCAGGAGTTACTCCTGTCTATGCACTCAGAAATCTCTCCTGGCAAAAGGGACCATATGGGACTATGGGACACTGGGATTGAACCAGGTCCGTCCTGAGTTGATTGTGTGAAAAGCAAATTCCCTACTGCTGTGCTATTGCTCCTGCCCTTGAACTTTGGTTTTTTAAATTCCAAATTGAAGTCTCATGCTCTTTATCAATCTAAACCAAGATAAAATGAGAGGCAAAGGCAAAGTGAAGTTCATTACTTTTCTCCAGTGTAAAATAATAGAATATCTTCGATGTTATCCTTACACATAATAAAGAATTTTTTACAAGTATCAGTTTCTGGAAACTAATAAATGAATAGAATAGCTAGATATTCCCCATTCTCCGTACATAAACCTTCTCTTTTCTTCTTTTCCTTCCCATCCCTTTCTTCTCTTCCTTTCCTTTTCTTTTTTTGTTTTTTCCCTTCCATTTATTCTCTTCCCAGTCCTCCTCAGTCCTTCCTCACTTTTTCTTCCCTATATTTCCCTCAATTCCATATATTTCTGTAGCCTTCTTTTCTTTCTCTTTTTTCTTTACTTTATATTCTTCTCTTTCCCCTTCATTTGATCACCACCACTAGTAATTGTTTAAACACTAGTTTTGTCTTTGATTAAAGTAGTCTCACCACCATATAAGCTACCTATGAACAGAAACATCATTATGTGTGCATACCCCACTCTTGTCACATAATAATTAGTAGTTAATGAACATAGACATGAATTCAGTAATTCAGTGAATCTACAAATTCACCTAAAGTTTTTGAAGTGCATAATTTTTCATTGCATTATTTTATAGATAGCTAAGTGCTAAATATTTCACATTTCAATTTAATTGACAATGAAAATATTTTTATTAAATTTTTTTCTTAAAGCTTTAAAGACATACTTTAATAATTTTATAAAGATATTATTACTTATTTATGTTGCTATTAGGTTTTATGACGGTTGCTCTGTAATCATTGGATTTAATTCATATAGCTGTCCATATGCTTTTATATGCTTTATTGTTTTCTTTACGTTTGCCATTTTTGTGTCCCTGTCATTTAATTAATTAAAAAATATTAGTTTAACATTTTATGCTAGGTTGGCATTGAGACTCTAACAATGACCTTATGTATGTTATGTAAGAATGCATTGTTTCCACTAAAGGGCTAAGAAAGCTTCCTTTTTTCTCATAGATTCTAAACTAGTGAATCAGTATGAATTTTAGGTGTATCTCTGAATATTTAGAGATGTTTAATTTTTAAATTCATTCATCATGTGGCACACAGTTATAAAGTTGTTTATGATTGAATAAGTCATAAAATATATAACAACCTTCACCAGTGCACTTTTTCCACTAACAATGTTCCCAGTATTGATCTGACCCTACTCATTGCCCTTTCCCCCACATGTTTCTGTGACAGATACTTTTCTTTTCTTTCTTCCCTTATTTCCTTTTAGAAAATGTGGTTTTAAAAGCTGTTATTGAAGGGATATCATGAATATCACTTTATCTCCTTTCAGCATCCAGTTCTTTTACAGTGTAAACATTTCCAATATCACAGTCATAGTGGTCCCTTCTCGGCCTTAATTGCACTCCCCTGCTATTTGTGGCAAAAATCTCTGAGAAATTTGCTTATACATGGAGATTTTATTTATATTTATTATTTTCAGTGTTGACAATAGGTAATATTTTCAGAGACCTCGTTTTTTTCAAAGAAAATGGGCAACAATTTGTAGAGGTGTTTCTGTTTTTTATTCCAATTTAAGTATTTGCAGAACAGAAACATCTAAAGTTTAAAGAAATGACATGTTTAGTAGCTCCTTTTGTAAAATGCAGGTGGGATTTCTAATGTTCTCTCTCAGATTTACCTATTCATTATCATTATTTTCTTTTTTTTTTTCATTTGTAGCTGGTTGTGAAAGAGGTCTTTTAAAAACATCTATGCAATTTTTCTTTTTATTGAAAAGAAGAATGTTCAAACATTAACTCAGATTGAAACTTAACTTTGCCATTGCCTACTTCTTTTTAGCTTAGATTTTCCACTTTTAAAGTGGAAACTAAATATGTTTAGCATTTTTATAGAAAAATGCTATCTATTTCTTTTGAGGACATAGGATTGTGAATGCTATAATTAGTTCAGTCAGAAAACTGAAAAACTGATTCACACTAGAGAAATTGGTAAAAAGCATTTTTCAGATTAATTTTCAGAATTCGTTTTATGTTGAAAACTCCCTACCGCATAGTACACAAGAAAGAGCAACAAAGAAGGTGTCACAGTCCTAAATTTTCAGGCCCAGCTGCATCTCACATTTATTGTGTGAGAGTTAGCATACTTGCCCTATCTTAGCTATTTCTATGTGCAGAAATTATATATTGTCAGATCTACAGAGTGTGATTCAATTCATTTTCTCTCAATTCAGTATTTTTAGTAGCATTACTGACGATACCAGACTCTGTTTTTGTTGTTGCTCAGAGTTCTTTATATACATTGACAAAGGCATCAAATCTAAACAAACTCCTTACCCTTGTTCTAACCTACCCACATAAACTCTTATGCCAACACTTCCCACAAAAGTTCTTCCCTAACCATTTAAAACTTATCCTGATTGCTTCAGGATACTGGACTTTCATGGCACATGCTGTGCCCTCTAGATAGATCCTTTTCAAAGTATCCACCTAAAAAATTCTTTTTGTAGCCCTCAATATATTATCTTCCTTTTACTTTTCTTGTCACTCAAATACCAAATTATAAAACTTTTAAAGTGCTACCTTGGGTTTCCCCAAGCCTTTACAGTTTTCACCTTTTCACATAATCACATAAACAGCTTATTTGCTTATTTGTTCTTATGAGTATTTGAGTTTTTTACACAGAAAGAAGGTATTTTATTCTTCTTTATATCCTTAGCCTTATCTCAGTATTTGAAATGTGATTGCTCCATGAATATGGATTGATATGGTAATTAGATCAAAAAAAGTTAAAAGGAACACTGTAAAAAGACTATTCTGACAAAGAGAGTGTGCAGTCTAAAATCATTGAGAATCTTAGATCAATCAGAGCCTTTTAAAGCTTCTTAATAATTTTATAGTTGATTAAAGTCATTGTTTATGAATATGAATTTTATTTCCTGAATGTTTCTGAGAATAAAATGAATTGCTCAATTCTAGAAATGCTGTGAGGTAGTTTCTATTATGAACTAATTCTAGCACTTCTGGGTTCTTTTGCAAATTAATATCATCCTTTTTTTTTTTTTTTTTTTGAGTTTTTGGATTTTGAGTCACACCTGGCAGCACCAGGGATTACTCCTGGCTCTGAGCTCAGAAATCACTCCTGGCAGGCTCAGGGGACCATATATAGGATGCCGAGAATTGAACTCAGGTTCTTCCTGAGTCAGCTGCATGCAAAGCAAAGACCCTACAGCTGTGCTATTTCTCAGCCCTGAAATTAACACCATTCTAACCATCAGAAATTTTATAGTTTTATATGTGAGTGTTAACTTAAATGTTGAGCCTTGGTGTTGAACTAACTCTGATTTGATGTTGCCTTTGAATATTTGAAACAAATTTCACTATGATATTATCCTAATCTCCAAATTATATCTATATTTTCCAGTGAATATGGAGCTAATTATATAAGAAACTGATATCTCTTCTTGATGCAATTTAATTTTTCTTGTTATTATAGCTAGATATTTGATAAGTAGCAAACTTATTGTTGAGAAAATTTTTATTGAAGATAATTTGTACTATATTATTTACTTTTTCAGGTATTTGGAAAATTGATTATCCAAAGAGTGAAATATGAAATGCTTGTCTATCATTAAATTAAACTCTTAATTGTGAGACTTAAGTAAAAAAAAATATACATGCATTCAACAATTGAGAAGTATCCTTGTGAAAATCATGAGAAAATCCAAGGTTTTCAAACTTGAGGATTGCAATATGTTTGAATTTCACTCCATATTATTTAAAAGATCTTGTGCAAGCCTTAAGTTTTTCAGGTTTTCTTTGTTTTGCTTTATTTTGTTTTATTTGTTTTGGGGCCACACCCAGTGGCACTCAGGGGTTACTCCTGACTTCGTGCTCAGAAATCACTCCTGGCTGGGGGACCGTATGGGAAGCCAGGGGGTCGAACCATGGTCTGTTTTAGGTCAGCAGTATGCCAGGCAAACACTCTACCACTGTGCCACCGCTCAGACCCCAAGTCTTTCTAATTATCTGCACATAGAGAAATCAGCTGCCTGGAAATAGGGTGCATTCCTATATCAAAACCACGTCATCTGTGTACAAGGAATATACCACACCTGCTGCACTATTGCTTCAACTTTTTGAAAAATTTTAAATAAAAATTTTCCTAGTTCTCACTGTGAAGACAAGAAAAATGAGGCATAATAAGAGACACTTGGAAAAGGATCCTTGACCAACTGGAGAAAGAGTTCATGTTCTGATTCTTACTTCCAGATGTCAGCAAATTCTCCTTTCATTCTTAGAGGTTGTTAAAAAAAACAAACATAGTAATGATAGTTTCCTTAATATGGCATCATTCCTTTTTGTATATGCACACTAAAATGAAGGAAATCTTATATATAGAAAGAAGTTCTTATCTACTAGGGATAGGAACCCATAAATTTTATAATACAAGGGCACTTTCCACCCTATACATTTGCCATGGGGACGCGACTTAGACCTCATGTGATCTGACACAGACCATCCAATCCCGAAACCTGGATCCCTACCTTAGAACAGGCACAGATCAGCAGCACCAGGAATCAAACTTCCCATGAGGGAGTCCCTAAGACTGCTATGGCACCAAATTGCACCAGGGTAGGTTTATACAACATTGAAGACAATGAGGAAACAGCAACAACTTAATCACAGGGCAGGTTGCCTACCTCATCACCTAACGGTGAGATGAAATCTAAAACACTTCATCCTTTGATCTTGGCAAAAACGAAGATCACTAATTACAGAAGACTGACTAACAACCGTGAATGAGCAGAACTTCTGGAATCATAAAGATTCTATCCTAGATTTTATCCTACAATCTGTACAAAACCCAAGATCTCTTATTACAGAGGACTGGCTTTGACAACCACAACTGAGCAGAACATTTCCTGGCACCATAAGAAAGACCTTGAAGTTTGACAATGAACATGTCTGGAGCCTATTCTTGCTCTCATGACAGTATCATTCAAAGATGTATCTCTTAAGCCAAGCGAATTTCTTTTTAATTTCCCAATAATTACTGTGCCTATGCAAAACCAACCAACCAAACAAAAAATCCACCCAACTTTTCACACCAGCTCCCCCTTTTTTCTTTTTCTTTTATTCTTCTTTTAAATTTAAATTTATATTTATAGCTTCTAATCAGGGCCTCCTGACCTCTTGCTTTTCTTTGTTTGTTTGTTTGTTTCTTTCTTTGTTTCTTCTTTCTTTGTTTCTTTCCTTCTTCTTTCTTTCTTCTTTCTTTCTTTGTTTCTTCCTTCCTTCCTTCCTTCCTTCCTTCCTTCCTTCCTTCCTTCCTTCCTTCCTTCCTTCCTTCTTCCTTCCTTCCTTCCTTCCTTCCTTCCTTCCTTCCTTCCTTCCTTCCTTCCTTCCTTCCTTCCTTCCTTCCTTCCTTCCTTTCTTTCTTTCTTTCTTTCTTTCTTTCTTTCTTTCTTTCTTTCTTTCTTTCTTTCTTTCTTTCTTTCTTTCTTTCTTTCTTTCTTTCTTTCTTTCTTTTCTTCTTTCGTCCTTCTATTCACAGAACCATAGAAGAGGAATCATCTTATTCTGCCTCATATTTCTATGTTTTTCTACAAATTGAGAAAAAATAAGTGTGTGGTATCAGGGGCAAAGCAGTCTCATGAGCATTGAGTGGAAATAAAAAATGATCAGACCTAAATATCCAACCTAAAGTCAACAACAATAGAATAAAAAAAAAAACCCAAACTACAAGACCTGTTACAAAAAAGACCTGTTACACTAGCATTCTGGAGGGCTAAGGGTGGATGTATGGGATGCCTACAGAGAATGGTGGCAGAAGGAAGTCAACACTGCTGGTGGGAATTGCCCTAATTCACTGTAATTATGTACCTTAAATAACTGTAAAAGACTTGTAGTTCACATTGGTCTCAAAATTATATAAAAAATGATAGTTTTCCAATTTCTAAAAGTTACACACAGTAGAATGAATGAAGGCATTACAAAACCAATGGTTTAACAAATGCAATAATAAAACTTGGGTACTAGAATGCAGACTTGAAAGTGCCAGTTTTCAGTATTGGACTGGAGAGACAGGTCAGCTGGTAAAATGTTTATTACTTGATCCCCTGCTTTGTATATGCCCCTCACCCCATACCCCAAACCCCAGAACCACCAGGAATTATCCCTGGACACAGCCTGAGAACATATGAAAGAAGTCTTCTCTCCATCCTACTTTCCTTTCTGCAAACTAAAAGTAATTGATTATCTATATTTTAGCATTGTATTATGAAATCATATATATAATTCTAGTAGTGATAAGGAATATTTTTAAAATATGGGAAATGTAGTCATGAGAAATCTTATAATTTGCTTATGAAACCTCAAATTTATGTGTTTTTTTACTTTTGGAAAACTGTGTAATTTTCTAAGAAAGGAGGGATTTGTCAGTTAATATAATAACTATATAGAAAGAAATAATTTGGCATAGCTTTGGTTAAGACACACCATTAAGAGCAAGAGATAGATCACTGATCAACAAAGCATATTTTACCTGGATAAGCAACTATGCATAATACCTTGGACTACCTCCACACTTTTACTTGAGTAGCATCACATCTTTAGGTACTAACATTGAATCATCAGAGTTAGTATGAGTTGGTCTCGTGTTTCCTGACACTTTTGCAAATCTCCTTTCAAAAATATCCCAAACCTAAACCTCTAGTGGTTAGATAATTAACTATAAATTAACACACATACTTGATTTTAATCATAAACCAATAAAGATATATTTATAAACATTACTGAGATGTAATTCAGATATGGTAAAGGGAATCTATTTATACTTAAGTAAAATTTACTATTTGATGAGTTTTGACAATTAGATAACCCGGAAATAAGAAAGTTACAGATAATTTCCATCACCCCTAATGATTTTTCAAACCTTTTTTTTGGGGGGGGGGCACATCCAGTGAAGCTCAGGGTTTATTCCTGATGATGCGCTCAGAAATCGCTCCTGAATTGGTGGAGCATATGGGGAGCCCTGAGATTGAACTGTAGTTCATCCTGCATCAACCACATGCAAGGCAAACGCCCCACCACTGTGCCATCACTCCAGTCCCAGAGTATTCAGACATTTTTAAAGCCTTTGTTTTTTTTTTTAATTTCTAAGTCTAGGAAGACTTACATTTTATCATAGCATACTAAGTTTTATTTTATAGATTATGATGCAAATGCAATTGTATGATATAAACATTTGTGCCTACCTTCTTTGAATTTTAATAATTTAAGGTTGTATGTGAACCAGAGATAATACAAGGGTGAAGGAACTTGCATGTGGCCAGCCTACTTTTCTCTTAGCACTACATGGCTCTTTCAAGCACTTTATGTATAGCCCTGGAGGCCCTTGAGCACAGTCACCATTACACAGATATTCCCCAATACAGCAAGGCCCAAGCACATCACAACCTCTAGTCTAAGCATTGAAATCCTGGTTGACTCAGAATCACAGTCAAAATGCTCTGGGTCATTTAACCATTACTTGGCAGCCCCAAAGTCTATGATTAAAAAGTTGCATTGTTGTTGGTTGTACCTTGTCTTGATTATCTATGTGTAGTATTTCTAGTTTGGATCTCTTATTTATGTCTTTTTTTTTTTTTTGGGGCCAAACTTGACTGTGCTTGGGACTTATTCCTGGTTCTGCACTCAGGAATCATTCCTAATGATGGTTATCGAAATGTTTGGAATACCTGAAATCAAACTGTGTCCTCCAGTTCCAAGTACTCTACAATCACTCTGGCCCCTCAAACTCCTACTGGAAACTTTTATGAATACTTATCTATAAATCATATAGATATGGTACATTTATGTTTCTCTCTTAAATCAATTCAGAACAATGATTGGACTTTCTTCTGGTAACACCAGCAGTATATGAGAAATTCAATTCCTTCATATCCTATTCAGTACTTGGAATTATCAATCTCTAAGTTTTAATTACTCACTATTATGGTTTTGATGATCATCTCCATAATGATGAATATTTTGTAAAATAATATTATCAATTCTATACACACTACAGAATGTAAAAATATTGAAAAAAAGATGAAACATTCTACCTCATCATATGAGGTCATAAGCAGTGATATAAATTATTTTAAAAGAATAACAGGAAAATATTCACCCGTGATCACAGAAAGAGACTCTAAACAAAATTTAGCAATAAGATATAACTCTATATTAGAACTATGGTATATTATATTCAGGTAAATCTTTTTCCCAGAAAACAAGATTGTTTAACACCAGTAAAAAAACATTTATAAACAAAGGAAATTCAATCTTAATATGTGTAGAAAAATTATCTGATAAAATCCATTATCTTGGATTTAAAAAATCATAAAAGTAGAATAAGAGCTCTTTTTCAAATGTAATAAAAAGCATTTTAGAGGCCCAAGTGATGATAATGAGGTTAAGGCACTCATCTTGCATGTATTGTTGTTTTTTCAAGATTAGGGAAAAACCATGGTTTTCCCCTTTTATTACTTTGATATAACATTTTACTAGATTTTTCAATACCTACCAGGAAGTAAACTTTTTATTCACAGATGATCTAATATCTGATATATCTTTTAAAAGATCTTAGGCAAACTGAACAGTTTAGAGAAGCATCAGAATAAAAGTTTAATATATAAGTCTAAATTATATTTCTAAAAATTATAAATAGTTGGAAATTGTAATCAAAAATAATTTTATTTTCAATGGCTTACAATGAAGTAATTAGGATATGAAACAAAATTTGATGAAAGAAAGAGTTGAGTACAGAAAATTACAAAATGTTTCTGAGTAAAATTGTAAATTATCAACATAAATAGAGCTACTTCTACATTTGACTCTATTCTATGTTTGAAGATAAAGTATTGAGATATTCATTCCCTCCAAGCAGATTTTGAGACTCATAACAAATTATTTTAATAAACATTTTCACACAATAAAAAGGAGCTAACTCTAAAATTCACGTGGAAATTTAATGTTAAAGCATCTCTTGAAGAAAAAGCTTGGGAAAAGATATTCATGTAAATACATTGTTTATCATTTGTCTTTTGTATATTATCAACAAATAGATAAATCTAAATGATTTTGGAATGAAGAAACATGACGTACATGGAAGGACAATTAATACTTGAATAAAACATTTAATTCGGTGAATAAAGTGTAATTTAATCAGCAAGTAGTGTTGGGATATTTTAATATGCGTGTGCAAAAATAAACTTATTTACACAATTAATGTTATAAAATTAACCCTGAATTTATTATAAACTTAAATATAAAACTCAAAGTTACTAAAAATTCTAAAAAAGCTACAATAACTCTAGAGTTAAACAACTATCAACAGACTATGGATAAACAAATAATATTACTCAGCAAAAATAAAGAAATTAACTAATGACACCTGTAATAATTTAGATAAATAATTTAGATAAATATACTAGATATGTAGGTTGGAAAAATAATTCAGAGTCTTCTAGACAACAAGATTTCATTTATATACATTTCTAAAAATCTCAAACTAATCTATAGTTGCATAATGCAGTTCAGTATTTGAAGTAAGGAAGTAGGAAAAATTTGAAAGATAGGGATAGGAAAGAGCATGAGGAAATTTTCAAAGACTCCTAATAATATCAGCACTTGACAGCACCTAGGCTGTCTATCAATACATGTAGACACATAAGTAATACATTGAATACCTGTAATTTATTATACTTTCATTCTTTTGAATGCATATGCTTTAAAATATTGCTCACTTTGTAAATATGATACACATAAGTATCTACTTTCTCCTTTGGCCTCTTCTCACTCATTTCTCTTTTTTCTGTTTAAGGATATAAGTTTATCTTAATTCTTAAAGTTACATGTTATTTTTATGCATACATTTTCATTTTATCCTCAGTAAATTACTTCCTATTTTTTTGTAATCTCAACATTCACTTTCCCAAGTTAAATTTTCTCTGAACCCCCCCCCCATTTTTAGATGTTATCCTACCTCTATGCTCTCTTAGAGCCATGAACCTATCTCCATAGAATTAATTCCAATATGCCTGCCTTCTGCTCTATCATTTGCATGAGATCAGAACTATTGATATTTTTCCTAACACTGCATTTAAAGCCTAGCATAGTGCCTCATACATAATATATTCACAAATATATTTGTAGTATTAATCTGACAATGAAGAAAGAGAACATCACCCTTTTTACAAGACTAGCTCATATATTGTAGCAATAGGTAGTTTTATCATTATTATTTCAAGCAAATTTATAAAAACACAGCTAATTTATATTTAGCTCTTGAAACTATAAAACACTTTAACCAGTTTGTGACTGGAGTTACAAAGAGAGATATGATGTCTTCATAGTTTTAAGTAAGTATTGTTTTCCCTGAGAGAAACAGTTTAAGGAAAACTTCCAGGTAAATTTTAGATAAGCTTCAGAGAAACTGATACCTAACTTTTCAGGTAAACAATGATTTAACTTTTGATATAATTAGTTGAAGGAGCTGTCAAAAGCCTACACACTTTTGACCTCCATCCAGTAGGGATCTTCACAGGGATTGAGATACCCAGACACAGACTGTTTAAGCTTTAGTATAAACTATGTTAGCCATACTGCACAGTCTGACAATTTATTCAATACAATATCACTCCCGAAGCCTAGTGTCTAATTTCTGAGTTATTGTCTAGGTTGACAAGCATTAAGATTGGTTATTTAGTAAGTATATAAAAATTAAATACTGCATTCAGAATAGAGACTGGGATATTTTACATAACCATTAAGGGTTTCTATTCTATTTTTACCTATATTTCCCTCTACATCTAGAAGACCCTAAACAGTTTTATTCTATTTTTTTTCCTGGGCACAATTTTGCTTCCCTTATATTTTAAGACATGTGCTTTTTGCTCAGGAGACTATCCCAAACTTAGAGATGGGTATTTTTTTAGGAAAATAATGGTATAGTGTCCTGCCTACAATAAAATATAGTTGTTTTATAAGTTTAAGTCACCTCATTTGCCCTGGATTTTAGAACAACTATCTAGTTCTATATTACTGTAGCAATATAAAGCTATTTTAAATTAGCCTTTTTATTTAAATTCTTGCCATAAATTTCTGCTCTCAATTCTGAACTTTGATTCAGAATATTTGGAAATGAACAGTTCACATTTTCCCCTTAGAAATAGGTAAACAAAATAGAAAATTATATTATGCAATACATATTACAGTTTTTCACATGTCCTGTATTCAGTTATTCAATTCCTTCCTTCCTTCCTTCTTTCCTTCCTTCCTTCCTTCCTTCCTTCCTTCTTTCTTCTTTTTCTTCTTCCTTTTTTTCCTTCCTTCCTTCCTTCCTTCCTTCCTTCCTTCCTTCCTTCCTTCCTTCCTTCCTTCTTTTTCTTCTTTCTTCTTTTCTTCGTTCCCTCCTTCCTTCCTTTCTTTCATTCTTTTCCTTCTTTCTCTTTATTGTTTCTTTCTTTTCTTTTTTTGTTCTTTTTTTCCTCCCCTCCCCTCCACTCTCATTTCCTTTCCTTTCCCGGAGGTACTCAGGAGCTATTGCTACTTCTGTTCAAGATTAGGTCAAGGAAAGAAAAAGGTAGGAAGGGAGGGAG
This sequence comes from Suncus etruscus, assembly GCF_024139225.1. Lineage (NCBI taxonomy): Eukaryota > Metazoa > Chordata > Mammalia > Eulipotyphla > Soricidae > Suncus > Suncus etruscus. The sequence goes on from NC_064856.1 coordinate 40,037,548, forward strand.
AAGGAAGGAAGGGATGAAGGGAAGAAAGAAGGAAATGAAGGGAGGAAGGAAAGGAAAGGAGAGGAGGTAGGTAGAGGATAGGAGGGAGAGAGGGAGGGAGAGAATAGGAAGGAGAGAGGGAAGGAGGGAGAGAGGAGGAGGAAGAAAAGTAGGGAAAAAAAGTAGGAAATGGGAGGGAGGGAGGAAGAAATGAAGGAAGGAATTAAAGAAGGAAGGAAATGGGAGGGAGGAAGGAAGGAAGAAAAGGAGGGAGGGAGGGAGGAAGGAAGGAAGGAAGGAAGGAAGGAAGGAAGGAAGGAAGGAAGGAAGGAAGGAAGGAAGGAAGGAAGCAAGGGAGGGAGGGAGAGAGGGAGGGAGGAAGTGAGGGTGAGAGGGAGGGAGGAAAAAATTTTCAAAATGACAATAATATTAAAAATTATGATAAAGGAAAAATTGCTTTGTTGGAAATGAACACCATCAGTATTTTTTTTAAAAAATTATTGTTAACATCAAAAATGTTTCTGAATAGAAAGAAAAAGAAAGGAAAGCAAAAGTGATTCTGAATCAGTGGCTTTGCTACTTCTCTCTTGGAGCTGGAGAGAAAAATAAGCTTAGGAGACAAAGTTCTATATGATTTTACCTAGTGCCTATAGAAAGCTAGAGAAATCCTAGCTTAACCCATACATTTATTTGTTCTTTACTCATTCCGTTATTGAATAATCATTCCAAACTACAAATAAACAAGGAAATTCTTTTAAGTAAAGGTCAGGTATGCATTCCAAATACAATTTAAATAAAAGTCAAATGTTCACTAGTTGTTATTGATTCAAAGGGAGCAATAAATGCCAGTGTGGAAGTGGAAGATTTAGGAAGTACAAGGAACACAAAGTTCAGACACCCTAGGGAAACGTTGATGAATATTGGAATCTATTTTTTAGGACCTGATTCAATTGGAATTTTCACTGTATGTGTGTGTTCCTCAGTAGGATATTGCAAGATAATTGAGAGCAGACTTGAGATGTTTTGAGGGAATAACATTCAAAACAAGTGGTGAATGACATGGAGCCAGGTAGATAGCACAAAATATTAGAACACAAGCTTTGCATGCAGAAAAACTGGGTTTGATACCTGGACTCCTAGTACCACATGAGTCTCCTCCAACTAGTGCTGGAAGTAGCTTCCCCAAGAAGCACTGGGGCTTAATCAATCACCAGAATAATAAAAAGAAGTATAAATATAATTATAATTTTTCAGTAAGAAGATGCACATATTAAGTCTAATGAATTTGTTCTATGCAGTTAACTTTTGGGAGACATTTTTACCCAGTGGTCAAGCATACAAGACTATGTCTAGGGGTACTGGAATAGTTACAAATTATGTCAGGAATTACACTAAGGGTCTCACATATGCCTGCCATGTGTTCTACCACCTTAGCCATGTCCCCAGGCCTAAAATGAACTTTGAAAAAAATTAATAAATTAACACAAAGTTCCCCAAATTTGCTATGCACCAAGTACACATCCATAAGTGTGACTAGTGTTCTAAAATATATTTTCTTCCCACTTACTAACAATTCTTTACCATTAACAGTCTCTCATGGAATAGGATGCTCATTTCTTAAGGAGATTGGTCAAGCATTATTAATCCCAATATAGCATTTATTTTATTGGACACTCTATTCTTTTGAAAATTCAGTACTAGAAAGAATATTGCTATGCTTCTGCTCTACATATTTGAGAAGCACCATGATAAAAATGTAGTTTATATTCTCGAGTTTTTGACGTATTAGCTGTCTACAAATAATAAATGAGAAGTGCTTTTCAATTTAGAGTGACAAGGAGGAAAGAGAAAGAAATACAAAAGCTGAAATTACTTAACTATTAGAAGCAAATCCAATTGTGTCTGATTAATGTCAAAGTTCTGATATTTTCTAAATTTAATATGTGTCCTATATTGAAGACGGGAAAAAATCCTCCAAAAGAGTTGTTAAATTTAAAAGCCTATTATATAAAATAGAAATAATTGAGAAGTGTTTTGGCTAAGTAACAGCAAAATGACATACTTGTTAAGAGCCTGTCTCCTTAAGTTGGATTCTAATTCCATTCTATTAACAACTCATCTTTTGTCTTTTGTATTATTTGTCCCAATATTTTATCCCTTTTACCCATGAAAGGATTTTTCCTCCATGTACCATCACTGATTATAGGGCCATAACGTATCTTTTTGTAAAGAATCAGAAGATATTTTGAATACATGAAAACATATTTAATAATTGGTTATCTCTTCTTATGTTGTAAGAATTTTAAATGCCTTATAGAAATGCTTTCTCTGGTTATTAAATACCACAGACCGCTGTCACAGTCAAATTGAAAGATACTTAGCATGAGGAAGACAATTTTTTTAGTTGAAAGCCATCACAGTTATTGTTGACTGATTTCTTTAGTTAACTATTATAGTAGTTTTTCTTTCTGATATTTACCTGACTAAGTTTCCTTTTTTTGGTTTTGTTTTAGGAGCAGCTAAGGTGCTGCTACTAGCAATGTTAGGAAACTATGAAATGCTAAGAATGAACCAGGTCCTCTTGCTGGCAAGAGTATATGGCCCTTGAGATGCCACTAAGTAAAAATTTAGAAAGAGATACTGATAATTGGGTCTCAAGAGTAGGGTAATACCTATATTACCTTTATTATTATATTTATATTATATTTTATTTATATTATTATAAAAATGTACATAGCAATCTTTATATACTTATGTTCTGTTTAGGAGACTACTCAAAAAGCCAAGGAAATGCAAATAAACTTGAAGATGTTGGAATAAACCATGTAATATTAATATATAAGAAATTTGAGGGTTAGAGTAAATAATTAGTAGGTTCAGATTCATTTGGTTATGCAATTTGGTCATTCATTTGGTTGTGGAAACACAAATGGTTCCAGATTCTAGTACATTTCCTCATCTAAAACAAAGCACCTGTAATTCATAATAGCTTCGGCAAGAATCACCAAAAGAAGATACTAAGTTGAGTAAATTGTGGACATGCTTAAAGACTTGTCATAATTTACTATTAGAAATTGTATTAACAATAACAACAACAAAAACAATAATAATAATGAACAAAGGATTAGCATTAAGCTTTGTAACATTTATGGATAATTCCATCCTTTTTCTTTTCTGTTTGTGGGTTCAATTTGAGGAAAGTTGTCATTAGAAAAAATTTTAATAGTATTAAGTTGGCATGTGTTCTGTGTTTTAAAAAGTGGTAATTACAAAATACTTTAGATGTTATAATTCAGAACTGGAGATATAATTCAGCTGACAAGGTGATTTGCTTGCACTGGGTCAACACGGATTTGATACTCTGTATCCAAGATATGATCTCCACGCACTGCCAGAAGTAATTCTTGAGTGCAGAGCTAGGAGTAGTCATCAGCATAGCTGAGTGTGGCCAAAAAAACCCAAATAAAATAAAACAAATGTTAACAATCATTGATATTAAGAACAGTTATTTTCGTTCAATCAGAATGGCTATTTTGATTATTTAAATAAATGCATCCTTGTCTGGGATTTCCTAGTAATACCTTTCCCTAAAAATATTGCAATCCATTAACAGCCAGTATAGTCACAAATTAGTGCTTTCAGATCAATAATTATGTGAATTCATATATTAAGGTAACAGATTCATTTTCTTAAGCCTAATGACTACTGACTATTAATTACTATTGGAATATGTTGTCATGGAAACTACATCCTCTATAAACTGCTTCTATAACTCACTACAAAGCTATCATTGAAAGAATAGAGTTAAGGAGAAGTATTTTGTCAGCTTCACATAAACAACAGATAAATGCACACATATATGTTTGTATGTAATAACTGTGTGGGGAAATAGGCTCTCACTGATTAAAGTTAAACAAAAAAGATCCCAGAAATGTAACTTTTTTTGTGATATTTTGTCACTTGACTTTATAATTTTAAACTAGCACAAACTGTAAGATGGGAAAAAATTCCACAGTGCCTTTAATGCTGTCCTAGAATATGAGGTCAGCTTTAGCTTGGGTAATTCATTAGAGAAAAACTGTGTTAGATATTATTGGAATGTTACAATATAGAGCACGCAATACTTTTGAGTATTTTCTATCTAAATTACAGACTAGTTAAAAATGGAAATATTGTAGAACATTTTAGTATACATGTCCCTTTGAAAATGCAGCCATAATTATAGACACAATAGGTGAAAGTGCTCACAAACCAATCACATGTTTCTTGGTAACATAAAGGGATAAAATGTTAAGGAGTACTTTTAATCTGTGAATATCACTTCAAGATTTCACAGACCATATATTTGCTTTTAAAATGTGGCTAATAAGCTGAAGCATATATATATATATCTATATCTATATATAGATATAGATATATATATATAAAATCTCCTGAATCCCAGAAAATCTTAGATACATTCTAGATAGAATCAATTCTGAATTCTAATTGAGCTATTGACTAAATAAGAACCCTTGCACTTAATATTCTACAGAATCCTAAAGCTTGAGAGATAAGTTGCCTTAGTTGTTGTTGTTGTTACAATTTTGCCTTCCCATGTTCATACTTTGTTCCATATTAATTCTCTATCAAAAAATCTTAATTTAATAAAAAATATCTGTTATTTCTATTTTGGGAAGGAGGATTGATTTAAAGCATGGATTCCTTGTAACTTGAGAGATACTATAGCAAGTAAGGCATTGATAAGATGCTTATCTTGTACACTGCTGACCTGGGTTTGAACCCGAGACACCCCATATTGATTGTTCCTCAAGCTCCAACAGGCGTGATCCTTGAGTGCAAAGCCAAAGTAAGTCTCCTGAACACAAGTAGGTTTTTTTTTGTTTTTTTGTTTTGATTTTTGGGTCACACCCAGCAGCACTCAGGGGTTACTCCTGGCTCTACACTCAGAAATTGCTACAGGTAGGCTTGGAGGACCATATGGGATGCTGGGATTTGAACCACCATCCTTCTACATGCAAGGCAAATGTCCTACCTCCATGCTATCTCTCCGGCCCCACATGTAGGTTTGACGCAGAAAAGCAACAACAAAAATTGAAATTATTTTATCTCCTGGCCTATAGATGATAATGTATGGTTGGCTTGCTATTCTGTATTATTATGAAGAAACAGGGAATTTTTATGTGATCAGGTTTAGGTTTCTATTAATTGAGGTCAGGTATGCAGTTATTTAGTTATAGGAGGTGAAAGAAAAATTTTATGTTGTGTTTTGAACTTGACTATATGCAGATATTTTTTCTTAATTGGATTTTATAAGCCTGAGGTTTATAATGGTATTAGGGCTATTATTGACTTAGATAAAAGATTTTTTTTTTTGGTTTTGGGTTTGGGCCACACTCGTTGGCACTCAGGGGTTACTCCTGGCTATGCACTCAGAAATCGCTCCTGGCTTGGGGGACCATTTGGGACGCCGGGGGATCAAACCGTGGTCTGTCCTGTGTCAGCTGCATGCAGTGAAAATGCCCTACAGCTGTGTCATCACTCTGGCCCCTAGATAATTTTCTAAAAGAAAACCATTATAAACCATTTTCTGAACCCTTTTATTTTTTCCTGTGGTCTTCCTAGTCCTAAGAGTTGAGCTTTAGTGTTGTGCTATGATCTCTCATTTATATGATAATCACCTTTTGGTTATCCTGGTGCTTACAGCAGGGAATATAACCACATTGATTAATGGAAGAGTTAGTGGTAGGGATTCTGACAGGAAATACACAAAGAGGAAAAGGTTCCAACAGAGATATTTCTTGAGAGGAAGGTTCACTTCCACCAATGCCAGGAGTACTCTTTTTAGTTTGTTTTGGGTTACAGTCAGCAATGCTCTGATGTTAATCCTGGCTCTACTTTCAGAAATTACTCCTGTTGGTACTTTAGATAAATTTAGGGATATGGGATACCAGGGATCAAACCCAGATACAACACAAACAACTTACCCATTGTACTGTCACTCCAGCTCCTAAAGATAGTTAATTTTAATTTAATATTTAATTAATTAATATTAATATTTAATTACTCTTTAATTTAAATTTAATATTTAATCTAGGACTAGATTGCTGTTTTATTAAGATCCAAGTCAAATGCCTAATAAGAAAGAAACTTTGGAAACTAGCATATTCAGGTGAATGCAACGCACTCGAGTCCTTCTTGTAAATATTGATAACATTGAATCATGCTTTTAGAGAAGTGTGGATGAGCTCGTTAAGAAAAATGAAAAACATTTTTGCAACAATTCTCAGAGACAAAGGGAGGAGGGCTGGAACTTCCAGCTCACTTCATGAAGTTCACCACAAAGAACGGTGAGTGCAGTTATAGAAATAACTACACTGAGAACTACCATAACCATGTGAATGAATGAGGGAACTGGAAAGCCTGTCTGGAGTATAGGTGGGGGTGGGGTGGGATGGAGGGAGATTTGGGACATTGGTGGGAATGTTGCACTGGTGAAGAGGGGTGTTCTTTACATGACTGAAACTTCACCACAATCATGTTTGTAATCAAGGTGTTTAAAAATATATTATATTAAAAAATAAAATAATTTTCTCTGGGGCTGAAAAGATAGCATAGAGGTAAGGTGTTTGCCTTGTACGCAGAAGGTCGGTGGTTCAAATCCCGGCATCCCATATGGTCCCCTGACCCTGCAAGGAGAGATTTCTGAGCATAAAGCCAGGAGTAACCCCTGAGCACTGCTGGGTGTGACCCAAAAACCAAAAAAAAAATAAAATAAAATAAATAAAATAAAAATAAATTATTTTCTGTAATATTTCTTTGAATGTCACTTTCATGCATTTTCAGGTGACTCGGGGTGGTCATGTAATTCTGAAGCCTCCGTTTAATTCCTTATTTTTTAAAGTATCTAATAACAGATAAGATTTGAGAAAGATATGCATGTAATCAGTGTCTGTCAAGTATTACCACATATTGCTCATGAACATTAATTTTCATGCCGCCTACAGTTGGAATTAATAACAATGTAGGGTTAATAGTCCCAATTTGCAGATAAGCAAAGAGAATTTTAGGCCTTAAAAACAACTGACTTGGGCCGGGCGGTGGCGCTGGAGGTAAGGTACCTGCCTTACCTGCGCTAGCCTAGGACGGACCGCGGTTCGATCCCCCGGCGTCCCATATGGTCCCCCAAGCCAGGAGCGACTTCTGAGCGCATAGCCAGGAGTAACCCCTGAGCGTCACCGGGTGTGGCCCAAAAACCAAAAAAAAAAAAAAAAAAAAAAAAACAACTGACTTAAGAACCAGAGTGATAGTACAGTGTAGGGCGTTTGGCTTGCACACTGCCAACCCCGGACGGACCCGGTTCGATCCCTGACATCCCATATGGTCACGAGCCTGCCAGGAGCCATTTCTGAGCAGAGCCGGGAATAACCCCTGAGTGCCACCGGGTTTGACCCCCAAAGCATAAACAAACAAACAAATAAAATTTACAGCCCCAGAAGAACAAGACTTTGATGCCATTCAAGGATATCTTGTTTGCTTTCCACTGGCCATATATAAAGCACTGTGCTCAGCACTAAGGTGGCACTGAGGAATACTAGAGCCCTCCCTGTCCTACTCTACAACCCTCCAATAAGCAGTTTTGCCAACTTGGTCACACACACACACACACACACACACACACACACACACACACACACACTTGATCTTTGACAGTTTTAACAGCCTTGCTTTAAAAGAAGAAAAAAATAAATAAACCAAAGTAAACCCATGAAGCGCGTTTTCCAATCTTTTCATTTATACTTGCGTAATCATTCTCAGAGCTTTGAAGACAGACCTCAGGTGGGGAAAGTCCATGCTTCTTGAGTTTGAAAATATGTGAGACCAAGTTTTGTGGGAAACTGAGTCAGTCTCCCCTGCTCCCAGTTTTCCTCGGGGAACGGGTAGCCTCCAGGACCTACAAGTTTCAGGAGCAGAGAAGGTGATGGGCACCTAGGGTACAGGCTCAATGAGTGGGGTAGGAGCACGGAGGGACCAAGACCCTAAGGTCCAGGAGGTCCAGGTAAAGCTTAGCGATCAGTCCATCCTTTCCAATTCATTTGCACCTTGCATTCCTGGCAACGCTGGCTGCGGGCAGGGCAGCCTTGGACCCTGACATCGAATTGTAGCATGTAGGGGGCTCGCTGCAAGCTGGTTAGCAGGGGGGTTGGCGGTGTCCTCGCAACCCCATCTCCTCGCCCCTGTCCGGCCACTCAGGACGCAGCGAGTCGCCGGCAGCTTCAGATCCGGAGCGCTGGGGGTCCCAGCTCGAGAGTCATTCCCGTGTGACTGGAGGGTGCGCGGGCGCTGCCACGCATCACCCGCCTCTTTGGAACCTGCTAGTCGCGCCTTTCTTCTCCGCTAGTTCTCTATTTCTGGGCGATCATAGACACCCCACCCCGCCTCGCAAGATCGCTCTAAGGAGGTGGGGTGCCTCGGCTCCGCCCCGATCGCCCGGTCCCCGCGGGGAGTCCCGCGCACGCTCCTTACTGCCTCGGCTCCGCCTGCACCGGCGCCGGGATGGCCGAGGAGCGGGGCGCGGGGCGCGGCGAGTAGGGCGGCCGGGCTGTCGCTCCATGTGGCGGACGGGCGCGCTTGGCTTCGCGTTCGGGGCCCCAGCGAGCTGCCACTGCCGCAGCCCCGGAAGGAATGTCCCCGGTGCTGAAGGACCCTGACTGTTTCACACCCATGATCTGCCACTGCAAAGTTGCTTGCACCAACAACACTTTGTCGTTGATGTTTGGATGCAAGGTAGGACAGAGCTCTCTGTTGCGGTAATCTTGCATGCCATGCCGCCTCTCCTCTCCCCGGGGTGCAGCGAGCGGGTCCTTTTGTTGTGTGTGTGTGTCTGACTGCCGGGGAGAGTGACAAGCGGGTTTGCTTTGCTCCCGGTCGGTCGCCTGGATGCCCCATTCGTGACAGTGTCCCAGTCCTTGTTCTCTGATGCCCAGGCTCAGAGAGAAGATGCAAGCGCGCAGAGGGGGCGCCTGGGGCGCCTTTTTGGTACGAGCCTCTGCTGACCCAGACCGGTGATGGTATCTGGGTAGAAATAGAGCAAGGTCCTGAACTCACAGGTCACCCCATCATACCTCTTCCGGACCCCTCACACCCCGTATTCCGGTGAGCTGGGGGGAGGGGATAGGATGTTACCCGGGGGAGCACTCCCAGTTGCAATTTGGCACTTTAAAAACGGAGGAGTTTTTTATTTCTCTTAAAATTATATATATATATATATATATATATATATATATATATATATATATATACATATATATTTTATCAGAAAATCTGGAACAATACTTGTTGTCTCCAATTGTGTATCCCCCCCCCCGCAATTCCCAGCGCTTATATTAACTTGAATTTTATACAGACTTTTTTTTTTTTTTTATCAAGACGAGGTGCAGTGATTTGAAGTTTATGGGATAAAACTGTCCCAAAGCAGGTTTTTTTTTTTTTTTTGTAAAAGTGATCAAGTCCCCTGATAAATGAAGTGGGTAGTGGATCTGAAGCCTTCTTTATTCCTAATTTGAACCTTATTTGTTGCACATGCTGATGTTTTCTTCCCCAATAAACTAAAGATTATTACAATTTGGTATTTGAACAGTTTTAATGCAAAACGTATATGAATGAGGCCAGGTTTCCTCACTTCTTTGTACCCGCTTTTCTGGTACCAATTTTCATTATGGAAAAACTGGTGGGTGTTTCTAGCCTGTTTGAATATGTAGCTGATAACTTGGTTCTCTAAAGGAGAGAACCAGTTTTTTCCTCTGAAAAAAAAAAAACCAACTGAAAATTACTCTTATAAGTGAATAAAAAGCATGTGTCCTATTGTTCTGTCCAGCCCACAGATTGATTAGTTGATATATCTATTAGGCAGTCAAGTTAGTGAAAGATACACAATCAGCTATATTATAGTGCTCAGGGGAGGTGTGAGCTTAACAGAAATATTGGAATTTGAGATTATGAATCTTATCCTTCTATATTGAAACATCTTTCCCCTCCAGAGCCTCAAATTTTCTTCTATGAAAACAAAAACAATGTAGATAAAATTGTCCTTCATGATACTAGCACTCTCTTTTGATGTCTTTCATAAAATTACTATCCACTAAAGTGACATTCAAAGATGTATGTTCATTATTCTATCTAATAGGTTGCATATTAAAGGCTAGTGAAAAGTAAAAATATAGTAAAGAATATTTAAGTGCTCCAGAATAGGTCCCATACTTGTTGGTTTGTGCATTCATTGTTGTCAATAAGACATAATGTGGATGAATATATCAATAACCAACTTACTAATATAGCTCTCCACGCATTCTGCCACCCTTCCCCTAGTTTTCTACCCACTCACTCATTTTATAGTAATTTCTTAGCAATGACTACTGTTTCAAACTTAAGAGGAATGCGTTGATGAGCTAAAAGATGATTAACTAAGGTGAATTATTTGTCAAGGGAAATTAAACATAAACTAATAATCAAATGAGATATGCTATTTGTGTGGAAAATGTTGAATTTGCTTTCAATTCATGAAACTGATTTTTAAATAAGTTTATTTTTACGCAAAGTTCTCTTTGATCTTTAGACCATACAAAAATAATTGATACAAAGTATACTTTTTTCTTAAGATGTAGGATTTACATTAGTTCAACTTTCTTTAAGTTCTAATTTGTAAAGTTCTGGTTTGACAAATTATCTTTGTGCAGGTTTCATTGATGTAGAGAAACAACTTTAATCTCATATATTGGTAGATGTTGTTTGGAGAAGAAATCAATCTTTATGAAAACAAAATAATGCTTTAACATCAGAAGAAAATACATAAAATAAAGATGGTAGTTGAATCTGAGCAACTACTTAAATAGTATTTTTTAAACCATGTAATTATAGAAATTAACAGGAAGCAGCTAACACTACATCATATCTAATGTAGAAAATAAGATTCAGAACAGAAATAGTTACAGTTAAGGCGCTTGCTTTGTGTAGACTGACCTCAGTTTGATTCCCATCACCATGTGGTCTTAAGCCACATGGGATATGGACCAAACTATACCAGAAAAAGAAAGAAAACAATAAAAGAAAGATTACTAGGATGGATATTTATTTTCTTCTCCTCTGAAAGACTTTCAACCTGGCAAAATACAAAATTATGATTGTATATAGGCTAGACTTCGTCAGTTTCAGTAACAAACTCTTCTGCACAACTCAAACTAATAGTGGTTTGAATGGTGCTAAGTAATTCTAATCTTTCTAGATAGAGAACCAAAATAATCATGCTTCATTTTCTTTAGTCATCTCCATCATCCCCACACCTTTTGAATCCTGCTAGCCACTCAACTTAGTGAACAGATGATCATTGTGAAGCATCTACTTTTCACTCTACCAAATGTACTATAAAAGATGTTCGAAACAAAATTGTTCCCTTCATTCAGGAATGCCACATGTACAGAGGCAAGTAATTTACTCTCTCTCAAAATACAGTAAAACTACATATCCACCCAAGAGAATATATGTTTAGGAAATAAGTTTATTCTGATGGTGGTCCTTTACATATTAAAACATATAAAAGAATTTTATATTGAAAGGATTTTAATTGCTATCACAGTAATATGTATGCCATATATGAAAATTGATACCAGGTTAGCCTGCATTGAAATTTGTTTTCTCCACGTGAGGACATTCAAATTCTGAATGTATTTCTACAGTCCAGCCACGCATCCATGTAAATTCATTGCAAACATTGTAATGTTTTGTTAACCTCTATTACTCTCTTCAATATTCCAGCCAGAATTCCAAAGGCAAAACCAAGATAATATGTCTTATTTCTCTGATATTTTATAAACAAATGTTTGCCACAAATATCAGTTTTTAACTCAAAAAGGATATTTTTGAGACATGCTGAATGCCTTTGAATATCTGTACCCCATACTTAGCCATTTGTTTTATAATATAAGGGTTCAACTGAATCAAATCTAGTCCCTCAATTTTATATCTTTAATACACTGTTGACTTAATTCAGATAAATATTATTGAAAATGTTGTAGAGTGCCATAACATGTTTTACTCAATAATTGTTTCCCTGATCAAACAACTTTGCTTTTCAAAATTAAAGAATCATCTTTTAGGTTAGAAAGCAATTTTCCTTATTTCTCTATATGGTAACTATCCCTAAAGAAAGAATAATGAGAATTAGGACAAGGTTGCATTGGAAGAAAAATTAAAAAGTGATGATCAAAAGGGAAAGCATTCTTACTGAAGAAGTAAAGAGGAGAAAATAATTCAATTTGATTAAATATAACCAGTTTCCCCATAGCTGAGTGCCTGTCAGCACCTCTCTGTGGACAGTTCCTTGTAATACTATGGAGTCCCCCACTTTTCCACACCTCTCTTTTGTCTGGCTAAGAAGACTCTGACAGAGAAATAGTTTTATTTGTTGATTTTCCTTCTTATACATAAAATTAGTTTTGAGAAAGATGATCAGATATGATTTAATTATCAATATATCTCTGTGTAATATTATTGGTCATTTATGCTCCAAATAATTGTTGTTTTGTTTTGTTTTGTTTTGGGCCACATCCAGTGATGCTCAGGCATTAATCCTGGCCATGTGCTCAAAAATTGCTCCTGGCTGGGAAGACCACATGGGGTGCCACGGATCGAACCCAGGTTCATTCTGGGTCAGCTACATCCAACGCAAATGCCCTACCGCTGAGCTATCGCTCTGGTTCCTCATATGAATATTTTTTGTTTGTTTGTTTGTTCCTGGGGGTCACACCTAGTGACGCTCAGGGGTTACTCCTTGCTATTTTCTCAGAAATTGATTCTGGCAGGTGGGACCATCTGGGACACTGGGGGATCAAATAGTGGTCTGTCCTAGGCTAACGCTGATAAGGCCTTATGCCCTGTGCCACCGCTCTGGCCTCCATATGAATATTTTTAAGCATTGTTATGACTCTGAAGCTTTTGGTGTGCTTTGCATTATTTAAATTGCTTGATTATTGAAAAAATCTGAAAAACATAAAGTTAGGAAATATAGAAAATATTGTCCCAGAAGATCGGAATTATTTTTAATATATTTTTCCTTTTTTCCAGTATATTTTGCTGGTGATAATTTATCTAATACACTCATTAAAATATTGTTTTACTTATATATAATTTACTTTTTAATGTCTTTTTGTATTTATAATTATTTAATTTGTAAGTCTAGAATATAAGAATTGATAAGACATATAATAATAATTTAAAAACTCTCAATTATATGCATTTATGTACTTATTTTAGAGATCATGAATACATTTTCTCTGTTACAAACTTTATATTTTACAACATAGACACTTTAAATAGTTTTTCTGCTTTATGTATTTATAAATAAAAGTACTCATTCATTTTTTTTCTCTATGAGTTTTAAAAATTCTGTTACACATTGGTTTAATAGCAGGCCTGTGATTATGTTTGTGTGTCTCAGTTTAAAAATATATGCTAGGCAAATACTTTAAGTATTAAAAGAGGAACTATTTATTTTAATTTTTAATATTTAATTATTAAAATAACAGCTATTTACATCGTCAAAGACATTGATACTTTACACACATACACATATCTAGTTGAAATTCAGCAGATATTGTTGCTTTACAAATGTTAATTAACTAATTCTCATAATAATCTTTGGTAATCAGTTTATTAAACTAGTATCAGAGTTGCAGAAAATGAGGTATGCTGCATTTAAGAAAATTGGCAAGTATCTCATAGAGCCAAATATGAACCCATAGTCTATATCTAAATTTTGTAATCATTTTCAAAATTAACTATAGGCCTTTCAAATAGAAATTTCCTTAAATTGCTTTAAGTTGGGAGTCATTTGGCAAAATTGTACTTGTACAGGCCAATCTGAGAATACAAAGCAAGCCTTTCAGAAGAGTCAGCCTTATTACTAAATATTTTATTTTGATTGTTTTTCTTAAAGAGAAATGTAATTGATCATATCAATTATTATGGTGTTCATATTTACATATTCATATAAAGTCAATATAACTTATAGATTTAAGGTGGGTGATCAATTTAAATCTAGTAGTTAGAGCTGCAACCAGGTATCCTACATTTTAATACAATGCACTTCTTCGGATTCCATGAAATCTATCCATGAACTGGAAATTCTGGGAATTAGCACATTTCTTTGTAAAATGCAGATTAAGTAGCACCTTACTTACAAAATTGTGAAAAGAATTAAGTGATATATCACATACAGGAACATTTAGAAAAATGCTTGGCATTTGACAAATATTCAATATATATTTTTGATATCTTTATTTTGGGGCACATCCGGCAGCACTCAGGGGTTACTACTCCTGGCTGGCTCAGGGGACCATATGGGATGCTGGGAATTGAACCCAGGTCTATCGTGGGTTGGCCACATGCAAGGCAAATGCCCTACCACTGTGCTATCTCTCTGGCCCCCAAAAACATATTTTGTCTTCACCTCAACTAAAGCCTCTTGGTAAATGAATTTAAAAAGTTATAGATTGTTGGGGCCAGAGAGATAGCATGGAGGTAGGGCATTTGCCTTGCATGCAGAAGGACAGTGGTTCTGATCCTGGCATCCCATATGGTACCCTGAACCTACCAGGAGCGATTTCTGAGCATAGAGCTAGGAGTGTCTCCTGAGCACTGCCGGGTGTGACCCAAGCGCGCGCGCGCACACACACACACACATACACACACACACACAAGTTACAGATTGTTGAGAGTTAATTGAACATCTAGCATATGGTCTTCAGTCAAATACATTGAAATCTATTCAGCATTAAGAGAGATTATCTTTTAATTTACCAATGAATTACTAAAATATTTTAATGTGACAAAAAATACCTCAGGAGCTGGGAGTTTATATAATTCATACCAAATTTATTTTCCCTGTGCAAACATGATCCAGAAATTAAATAGTTCATGAGTGAAACAGGTACTCCATGTCCCAAACAAGCAATCTTTATAGGCTCTGTATCCCACTTGATCAAATATACTTGCCATTTGAAATTTCTTTTAAAATATTTAATATTAAAAATTTTAAAGAGAATCACTAAATCATCAAAGGTAAGAATAAGTATTAAACAGATAGTATGAGTATATGTTTGTCATAACTCTCAGGACCTCTGAAAGAATTTCAAGCATTTCATATTTATTATGAAACTTTGCTTTGTATAGTTTATGTAGATACACATAATTACTTAAAGGCTATGAACTTAAGTCCATATATGTGTCATAGTTCCCATTTTATGGATTAAATTAAATATGAATTATCTTAATACTTAATGTTTATATACTAATTACTATATTAAAATCTTAGTTGTTTATGTCTTATAACCATTGAAGTTCTTAAAAGCAGGATTTAACCATGTGAATTATCTTATTATATGTACTGTATATGAATTGTCTTATTTACTGTTTAGAATAGCTTAATAAAGGAACTGGAGCAGTGGCGCAAGCAATAAGGCAATCTGTCTTGCCTGCGCTAGTCTAGGACGGACAGCGGTTCAATCCTCTGGAGTTCCATATGGTCCCCCAAGCCAGGAGCGATTTCTGAGCACATAGCCAGGAGTAACCCATGAGCATCACTGGGTGTGGCCCAAAAACCAAAAAAGATTAGCTTCATGAAGGGAGACATTATTCTCTATGTGATACTGCCTATGTATATGCATGCCTACTGTCAAGTCGCCAAATTTAGTTAATTTTCAAAATCATCTCATATTTCAGTCAGTTCCAAGCCCTGTAATACAAAAAGTAGATGAAAGAGTTGATGTTTGTTTGGTTAAAGAAGACTGGAGGTAACTGAAGTTTGTCTGGTTTCCAAGGCTTTGACTAGGTCAGAAAAAATAAAGATTATGGTTTTGCACTGAAGGAAGCCACTGATCTCTCTGTACTGACATTTGTTTGCTAGTATAGGAAGAACTAAAGATCAAACGATAGTGCCATAAGACTGAGAAAAAGTTTTCTCGTTGGATTTACGTGGGAAATGAGAAGAGGGAAAAAAGAGATAAGATGTTCAACTTTTCTGGCATATTGACTTCAGGACAAGACAGAGAAAATGATTAGTTCTCATTAGAGAGAGAGAGTAAAACTGGTAGGGTTCTTGCCTTGCATACAATGTATCTGGGTTTTATCACCAGAATATTTGGTTCCTCCCAAATTGCTAGGAATTATTTTTGAATATAGAGCCAGGAGTAAACCCTAACACCTCCCCTACCTCCTCCCAAATAACAATAAAACAAAGGATAAGTTCTGAAGACTAAGTGTACTTATAGCAAACATAGAGTGAAGATGCAAATCTTCAGGATAGATTGGTTAATTAAAAAAAAAAGCTGGGTTATTGGAACCTTAGTCCTGTGACCTTGAGAAACACTTTAACTTTTCTGGAGTTTAATATTTTATCTTAGTTTTTTTTTTGAACCCTGACCAAATAGAGCAATTAACATGGTGTCTGGCATGATGAGTGTTTATTAAATAAATATTAGTTTTTATCCTCCCACCCTTTCAGATGTAAGTCCTTTCACTTTAGCTTTTATTTCTATTAGTATAGCATAAAATATTTCAGAAGGAAAATATATGATTTAGGACTAGGGGGATTAAAAAAGAGTTTATTGTGTGAACCAGATCAGGTTTTTAACTATATTTATCCCACCTTTAGCGAGCATTCTGTAAGTCTTCGCCATTTAGGTAGGAAGACTTATCATCCTTTGCATTCTATTACTATCTCATTTCCTTCTATTTGAAGGAATGCTTGCATAACCCTCCCCTTGATTTCACCTCAGAGAATCTATCAGCGTACACTCTCAATCCCAGAGCACCTCCTGTACAAGCACAGATTCAGTAATGTGAATGTTATAGCTGTTGTTAGCTGAGGGATTGGTGCCTCAAGCTATTCAAGTAGATTCAAGTTATTCAAGCTATTCAAGTAGATTCATCCTCCTAACATCTGCTGCCAGAGATTTTTGTTTTACATACCAATAAACCTTATTTTCTTTATTAAAAGACCAACTGACCACTAGAAAGAAATGTTCCTTACAATTTTACTGTCTACCTCATTCTCCAATAAGCAATTCTTGAGTTCTATAAAATGAAAACATGTTCTCACTGTGCTTGAGCCCGCTTATTGCCCTTTACTGGTGTGATTTCCCCCAGCAAATTGCTATGGTTGGTCTCTCATGCCAGAGGGAAGAAAAAGATTTTATAATGAAAATGCTGACAGGTTCTTATCTATAGCAGTATGAGTAGGGAAGCTATGATCTCATTTATTGTAGAAACCGGATGCCTATTTTGGCTGCTGAGAGAGCTGGCATCTTTCAGAGCTCTGAGGTTTTTAATTTTTATCTTGAGAAGTTTGCAAGAAAAAAAATAACTAGTGAAACAGGAAGCCAGAGCAATGAAAACTCTACCTTGTATTTTGATAGAGTACACAAACTATATATATATATATATGAAAAAAATATATATGTACACATATGATTTGGAGGGGGGACTGCTTAAAGTTGTAAACTAAATTTCAACATGGTTCTCAGATGACTATAAAAAAGGTTGAAGAAGCTGGCAATGGGACATATGCACTTACTTATGGCATGTCAGGATTATTTCCTTGTAATAATCATATATTTGATTAGAGAGAATGTCAACTGAAATTATCTATGCATCCAATCCAGGATGGACAGTGGTTTGAATCCTGGCATCCCATATGGTCAGTGTGTCTGCCAGAAGCAATTTCTGAGCACAGAGTCAGGAGTAACCCCTGAGTGTGGCTGGATGTGACTCTAAAACAAACCAAAAAAATTGAAATAATCTAATTACAATTTTTATATTGGCGAGTTTCTAAAATTATTTTGTCCCCAGAACATATTCTATGGAATATTTTATAGATGAGGAAAATAAAGTGCACTGTGTTTAAATTTCTATTCATGGTCGAATATTAAAGAGCAGGCATAAGTTATTAATCCAGAGCATTATTTAGGTGATGATATAATGGCTTTATATTCTACTAGATACTTTTTTATTCTTTCATATAATCTTTCCTAAAAAATAAGATTACATCACAGAGCCTGCAATGATGAAAACAAGGTTTAAATCCAGGGAAAATCACCATTTCCTTCTTTGTTTCTCATTAAGCATTTTCTAACATCTATGTTTCCAGATTATCTAAATGTGATATTTCTGGGATTCTACTAAGAGCAGAGGGCAGGAATAGTTCCAATTTCATAATTATTATCCATATGATTAAAATGAATAGGTATTATTTATGTTGCATCTGTAAGGCTTAAGGTGCAAATGTATTCCAACGCAAGCAAAATTGTAACAGTACAATGAAGATACATAGGTTAAAAAAAACTTAGAGTTAAATAATTGCTAGAATGACTAGAGTTGTGGTTAGACCTGTTGTGGGAACTCTCCTTCCTTCCTTCCTTCCTTCCTTCCTTCCTTCCTTCCTTCCTTCCTTCCTTCCTTCCTTCCTTCCTTCCTTCCTTCCTTCCTTCCTTCCTTCTTTCCTTCCTTCCTTCCTTCCTTCCTTCCTTCCTTCCTTCCTTCCTTCCTTCCTTCTTTCCTTCCTTCCTGTTCTTTTCTTTCTTTCACACTTCTCTTTGTGGTTAATCCTGGTTCAGTTTTTAAAGGTTGTTCCTGGCTGTGTTCAGTATGGAGTTCAAGATTTGCATGTATCTTCAAATCACTGGATGATTTTTCTGACCTCCCTTCTGTTTGTTTTTTTTTTAATATCACATATAGTAGACAAAGACATATATGTTATCTTTCTAGATCCAGTTAAATTAGTCTTATGTATAGTTATATTTCCAGTTATTTACTCTTTTAGTGATAAGCAAAGAAACTTAAAACTTTGCCAGTGCCAAAGTTCTACTTTTCTTCTAAGTATTTGTGGACCTAGATATATCATGAAAAAATATAAACATTTTCTTCTCCATGTAAAGGTATATCTTTTCAGGTCTGAATTTTAGAAAGGCATAAAAATATATTTAAAACCTCAGATTATTTAAAATTATTTATTTCTTTTAATGTAAAGAAAGACTTTTTTTTGTTTTGTTTTTATAATTTTGTTTTTGGATCACACCCGGCAGTGCTCAGGGGGTTACTCTGTACTCAGAAATCGCTCCTGGCAGGCACAGGGGACCATATGGGATGTCAGGATCCGAAACACCCTTCATCCTAGGAACAGCTGCGTACAAAGCAAATGCTCTATCACTGTGCTATCTCTCTGACCCCAATGTAAAGAAAGTTTTGAAATTTGCTTCTAATATTTTATTTGATAGTTTAGTTTTTAATGTGTATATTTCTGGGACCTTCTATGCACATTTTTTCTCATTCAAATGGATGAGTTTCCTAAATGTTATTTTTGTTTATTTGTTTTGGAGGACACACCCAGTGGTGCACAGGGATTAGTTACTCTTGGCTCTGCGCTCAGAAATCTCATGGCTTGGAAGACCATGTGGGATGCCAGAGATTGAACCATGGTCCATCCTTGGTCAGCCACATGCAAGACAATTGCCCTACCACTGTGCTACCACTCTGGCCCCTAGTTTTCTAGATGTCCTGTCCAAATAAGAGAAACTCAAAATGTGCTATTTTTTTCTGGCACAACTAGATGTTCTGTGTTTTTTTTTTGCAATTATTGATTTGACTGATATATTTATATTTCATTTATATTTCACTTTCCTAGTTGAGTGAAACTGTGAAGCAACTTATTGTTCAGTGAATAATTTTAGAAACTTAAGAGATAATGGATAGATTTGAATAGATTTTGAGTTTCAATTTTTAAATAATAAGTTTATACCAGGATTAATTTCTTCCTTAAAAAGATTTGCTAAAATGAGTTCTAAAATATTAACTTTAAAAACTTCACATTCTGCTTCTTGAACGTTTAAAGATCCTTCATTGTCATATATGTTAAACTCCATATACTCTAATTTAATTATAAGTTTTATTGATCTATAAGGATATTATAATATATCAGTGAAAGGATTCATATTAATTAATAGCATATCTACTGATTCTTGCTTTCAAATGAATATCCTGTTATACTGAAATCCTTGCCTTAAATTCAACTTAGCTGTTCAGAGTCCCATGCCAATTATAATGCAAGTTGTACTAGTTTTTAATGATCAATTGGTTATACATAAGAATATTATTTGTTTACTTAATTAAAAATTAGATCCAATATTTATCATCTCCTATACTTGCCTTAGGCTTAATGTGTTATGGACTTTTTGTCTGTCAGTCTGTCTGTCTGTTGGTTTTGGGCCACAACTAACATTGCCCACCAGCAGCGCTCAGTTGTTATTCCTGGATCTGTGCTTAATGGTTACTTCCAGTGGTTGCTATATTGAATCAGTCACACCATTAGTGGTGCTTGAAATTGAACTATGAATGGCAAAATGACAAGTACCTTAATTCATATACTAACACTCAAGTTCATGGACTCTTTATTTATTCTTTGGCCATACTCAGCTTACTTCTAGCTAAGCACTGCACTCATAGATATCTCCTGGCAGAACTTGTGGACCATATGGAGTGATCAGGATTGTACCCGGATCGGCCCTGTATAAGGCAAATAGCCTACCTGGCGTGCTATTTTCTGGCTTCTCCCATAGACTTTTTCTTTTCTTTTCTTTTCTTTTTTTTTTTTTTGGAGAAAGGATATTAAGGAAATTTAATGGTATGGATGATACTTATTTTTTAATACCAAATTTGTGTTACCTTTTCATGACGATATTTCTGAACACCAAATCTTATGTAGTTGTGGATTTACATATATCATATTAAATGGAATTTTCAAAATACTATAAAGATTATATATATCAAGAATCTTATACTTATGGCATTAAACACCTAGCTATAATACAGTGCTTACCATATGCTAGTTAGTGTCTTGGAATAATTGTTTACATTATATTTAGAGTATTAATATTTAGATTATTAAGATCCAATAATAATCTAAAAGAGTAAAACTCTGCCATAATTTTATTAAAGATTTTCTTACTTTTCCCATAATTATACTCTTTATACATTATTTTAGGGTTGTTTTTAGCTATCAATCATGTGATTGACTTTTGTTTCATAAAAATAAAAATTAATTCAATAAATGCATTTCAAGGAAATGATAAATGAATTTCTCAGCTCCATCACTGCCATATGGAAGTAGTTGATATATGTATAGTGAAGAAATAAATAGATAAATTAGATAATTTTAGTTAAAATGTATATATAAAGAACTATGATTTATAACTATTAATTATTGAATTTTGGGTATGTGTTATTTCAACATTAATCCACCCACCAATGTCACCTTTCATTACCAGTGTCCTCATATTCCTACATCTTCCCCACCCTTGCTTGCCACAGTGACAGGCACATTACAAAGTTAGATGTTTTATTTATGTTGATTATAAATTAATACCAGATTTCACCTCTCTGACAGTCTCAGAATTCAGATACTGTCTAGAATCTAGAATAGAATGGAACAATCTATATTAGCACTGTTGAGAAGTTCAGGTCTTATATTTTGTAAGATAAAGGCTGGCCCAGTGCATCCAAAAAATTTGGTGGTTTTAATGATACTCTGAAAAATAAAATTATTGGAAAATGTCTTTCTTTGTGGTAGCTCTCTTGGCAACTGCATTTTTCCATGCTCCTTAAATAGGAATTGTCAGTCCACGTATAACTTCTGAGATAAGTCTGGTACAAACTAGTCTATTTTCTCTATGTTAGCTAAATTACTTTGCATGTTTAATTTGCTTTAAGAAATTGTTCTGGCAAAAGAGGCAGAGTTGCTAGAACTGTTGTTGCTAAGAGCAACCTGCTAAGAAGTTCTTAAATTAACGAATAAGCAATTTCAAATCCTTTCTAGAAACAAGTGTGCACACATGTGTGGATGTTCAGATGCATTAGTGATTTATTTAACTAGTAAAATAATGTGCATATGTAAATTAACAATCCAATAATATATTTAAATGAAGCAAGTCTTTTATGAAAAAGAACCAATCAAAAGATTGTTTTTTTTCTTTTTAGTTTTTGGGTCACACCCGGCAGCGCTCAGGGTTTACTTCAGGCTCTACGCTCAGAAATCGCCCCTGGCAGGCACGGGGGACCACATGGGATGCCAGGATTCTAACCACCAACCTTCTGCATGCAAGGCAAATGCCTTACCTCCAATGCTATCTCTCCAGCTCCTGTAGTCAAGTTTCTTAAACAGAATGTTTATATATTAAAATTATTGTAGTGGTCCTATTCTTAAATAAATGTAGAAATTATAGCTTGGGCTCTCCATGAGGTTCATTTTATTGATGTGTCGCTACATTTCTTCTGGTCAGCAAAATACCTGGCCCAAAGTAGGTATATATCAATATTTTCTTTGTAAACAACTAGCTACAAAGTAGTTGTCTATATCAATGAATAATTAGAAGGAATTGCATCAAACTCTGTAAACACCCAGGGCTAATCTAGTTTTGCAACCCAATTTTGACCAGCTGTTAAAGCTATAATCTAAAATAAATTATTTCTTGTTTCAAATTCTTTGCAATACACAGATCAAGATTCCTAATAATGTAGTTTTATTCTTTTGAAAACAATCTATACTAGAGGCAAAGATGTAAATCTGCATATATAACAGACATAGATAGAAAATTCTTACCTTGTGGGACAATAGCCATGACTTTTAAAATTTCTAAAACTATTTTAAGTAGTAGTAATTAAAGCATGTAGTTAATTAAAGCATGGGAGTTAAATGAGATTGTAGTGCAAAATCATGCCTGCACATAGTATTCTATGTGCAAAGAAACACTGGCTTCTATTATTGATATTATTGAAAGTATAGGAGTAAATGGAGTGGGGATGAATTATTCTGTGGAAGACAGTTACTACAATGTTTGAATCAATAAGTTATTTAAAACCTTGCATAACTGTTTATTTGTGGTACTATTTAAAATTATTTGCCATACCCCATGATACTCAGGGGTTATTCTGGGTTCTGCATTCAGGAATCACTCCTGGCAGGCTCAGGGGCCATATGGATTGCCAGGAATTGAACCTGGGTCAACCTCATGTAAGGTTATCACCTTACCTGCTATACTATGGCACCAGTCTCTAAATCTATTTTTAAGCTTTGAAGGTTACAAGTTAAGTTAATCATTAGTACGTACCATATTTTTCACTCTGTAAGACACACCTGACCATAAGACATGAATAGTTTTTTGATGATCTCTTCCCCTGTACTCAGGCTTCAGCCCTAGGCAGCAATCGTTCCATAACATGTACCTTTGAAGGAAAAAAAGTGCGTCTTATGTTATGAAAAATACGGCATATTTTGAAACCAGTTTTTAATCTAACTCTACCTTTGAGACCCAACTATCCAAATATTTTAATGTTTGGCAAAGTGTTTTTGAGGGTGGCAATTTTTTTTTTAGAATTAAGATTTATTTATTTATTATCTTAAAGAGATCCTTTGGTGGTAGTGTGTGTTTCTCCTTTCCAGATAGGAAGAAAATGTTTGTTTTCTTCACCTGACCTGCTTTCTTTAGCACTTATCGCCTATCCAGGTTTAAATCACGCTTTCAACTTCTTGTGATTTTGGACAAATCTAAACACAAAGACTAAAGGTCAGTAATTTAGAACAATCTAGTTCTCTCTGGGTTTTCTTCAGAGAAATTGAGTAAGCTCTACTACAGTGTACACAGTTGAAACTGGCTCATGAATAGTGACAACTTACTAGTTTTCTGTAATGACAATATCTTCATTTTGTGGAGGATGATTCAATTAATGTACTCACAGAAGAACACTTCATTTATCTGGTATAAAACAGAAATTGTGGGTTCTATGTAAGCACATTATTTTTTCAACTAAAGTAAGCCACATTTACATTTATAAAACATTTTTACTTTTAAGCACTTCTTTGTGAAATTACTTAGAATACAGTGTATACATCTCTGCTACAATGCCACTATACAATGATAGCAAATTGGAAAATGTATTTGGTAAATGCAGTCATTATTTCCTACTTGCAAATACGTTTTGATATTTTCTTTTGCCAGTCATTGTGAGGTCCTAAGAGAAAAATGATGAAGAAAGTAAGAGATGATCCTACCTTATTGACTTTATAAGTGGAAGAATTAGCTACAAAACAATTTAACAGAAGGAAAATATACCAAAAGCATTGAATTATTCAAAGCTTAATTTCAAGAAGAAGGGCATGAAAGGTTTCACTGGGAAAATTGACATTTAGGAAGAATGTGTGAAAAATAAAAAAGGTCAAGAAAAATGGGTATGACAGCTACTGTGAGACCCAGGAAAAGGTAATATTTAACGGGATTATCAATGTTTAGTGATTGGCTAATGGGGAAGTGAATCGAGAGCAAGGCAAGAATTAATATACCTTGTAGCTGTCACTGCTTACACCAAAAACTTGCTGGCTGAGAAACTTACATGCCAATATCAATTCTATAACCCATATCGAAAAAAAAAATAAAGCATGATGACACTGTATCTTCCCAAGTAGACCAGTCTGGGCTGAAAACTGTAGGGCTTCCTAAGAATGGCGATAGACATATTACCTTCATGTCTTGAAGACACAATAGTCAGAATCCACACCCTACACCTTCTGACATACAAATGGCTCAGCTTCACACCTGAAACTTATCAAGCTGCCCTGTCATCAAATTGTTCCAGCTTTTTAGATCTTGAAGGACCCCTTCAAGTATCTTAGTACAGTGGCTCAGTAGGATCACAGAAAACCTAAGAGGAAAGTTGTGTAAATGACCATCAAGTTCAGTGAGTAAAAACATTAACACAGAAGACTCAACTAGCACCAGTAAACCCTTAAGCAATGACTTCAATAAGACCACTGTGAGATATAGCAATGATCACATATTAACTTTAGTTTTGATACGTTTATTTTCTTTTGTGTTGCAGCAAACAATACAAAAAATTTATTTTGCTTGCTAATAAGGCTGACTGGAGTGGTATGTGGTAAACTGGGAACATTGGTAGAAGGAAAGTCACATTGGTGATGGTTTGATGTTGAAATGTTTAATGCCTAAAACAATTGTATTATGAACAACTTGATAAATAAGGGTGTGATGATAAAAGTATTACAAAAGAGTCAGAATACTTTTCAGTGTTAATTCTGAAATATTGAGAGAATAATAAACATGCCAATTGAATCAGAGACATAAAGAATTAATGGGAAGGTGCTTGAATTTTTGGTGGAATTTATAAATTAAGTGTATATGGATAATAAAAATAAATCATTGAATGCAGCGCTGAAGATCTTACAGTTGAGCTATAGTCACAGATAATCTTAATAGTAATTAAATGTTAGTGTCAGCAGAGTAGAGATTATTCAGTGAATTACATGTTGAAAATCCCCCACTTTGTATGGTTAAAAATTATAAACATTTTGTCAAGAAGATTGAATGATATATAGAGCCAGACAATAAAGGGGAGAATCTAAAGAACGTGGCTATTGATATTTATTCATTTACCCAGTAAATATATCTATAGATTGTGAAAGTTCTATAAATATTTTCACATTCTGTTAGATTGCCACAGTGAACAAAATAAACATATGCCTAAAAGACAATTATGATTATTAAAAATAAATAATTTGGTAATTCTTCGGCCAGAGCAATAGCACAGTGAGTAGGGCATTTGCCTTGTACACAGCCTATCTGGTCCCTGGCATTCCATATGGTCCCCCGAGCCTATCAGGAATAACTACTGAGTGCAGAGGTAGAAGTAACCCCTGAGCCCGGCCAGGTGTGGCCCCAAAACAAACAAACAAACAAAAACAATAAGAAAAATTTTAGTAATTTTTGTAGCTTGTATATGTTGAAAATTAAACTGTGGGTGATTGATAGAAGGAAGAAAAAATAGGAGAAAATAAAGGATAACTCTGTGTATTAATCATCAGAAAAAAATGGGAAAATAGAACACATTATAGATGGTTTGGAAAGGTCAAGTTAAGGCTCAGCTCAGATATTTGAACTGAGTTACAGAAAGTGATTGATGATGACACTGCAAATGTATTGTATTCTGTTCTAGTTCAGCACTGGCTCTTTTCTAAATGCAGTCCTTCAATTATATTTAAAGGCTAAGATGTTTCAAGTACTATCAGTTTTAATATTCTGATAGTTTAACATATTTGAGTTGACTTAAGGGGACAGGTCCAACAGGAGGTCAAAGGATGAGGATGAAGAAAAATAGTCTTAACAGCCACAATAGTAGCAATGATGATGATGACAACTGTTATAAGCAAGGTACACTGCTAGACACACTTATTCCCAATAACATGGAATTAAGTCTCATAGCCCTCATTGAGGTTATATATACTCTGTGAGTTAATCATAGTTGCCAATAAATAAATAAAAAGTTGAGATTCAAATTTAGGCAGACATGAAAATGAGGGAAGATGAGTTAATTTTCTATTGAAATTCTGCATCTTTAAAACATATCAAACAATGTAATGGAAGAAATAATATCTGAAAACAGGTGCCTGTGGAAAGTGGCAGAGATCATTATTACAATAATGATTGGGACTGTCTCAAAAAGGGGGAACAGTTTTGTAGAAGTGGCAGTGCTTAGTTCTGTGCTATATACCCAACATTGCCATTAATTTTGTTTATAATAGTGTAAAACTTGAAACCCATAATAATGAAGCAGGGATTGAAACTGGCTCAGTTTTGAGGAGTGACTTAGGTCTTGATGGAAATTTAAATAGACTGTGCTGTCATTGTGGACTGCAGGTTCTGCGTTAGGAAGTAGTGGAGTTAGTTAGAAGCCAATAGGTTGAATGGTTGCCTATGACTTTTCATATTCAAGTTATTTATTGTATTTTCTATAATCATTATGAATGGAAACAGATGCAGGGGAACTTGAACTAAATAGGTTATTTTTCAAAGCCATATCATCCATACTCACCTAATGTTCCAGAATAACTTAGAACTCATTCTCTTCTTTGTCTTCTACTATGTGTTATTATTATTTTTTTTAACATTCTGTATCTGGTGGTGCTTGAGGTAAACTCCTTGCTTCCTGCTTAGAGTGGGACTGAGATCAGGTAGTGACCAAGATTGGTTTCCATGTGTACAAAGCACGCACTCAGTCCATTGAGCTATCTCACTAGGTTTTCATATGAAGGCTTTAAAGGCGATTTTTTTATAGTAGAAAATATTATCTGAGGTAAAGGATATTATGTTACTTTTAAATAATAATTTTACTAGATTTTTGTTGCTGTTGAAATCATGTTTGAATGAAATCCAGTTTAATATACATTTTGTTCTCCTAACATTTCAATTTTAGCTATAGTTGACCACTTTTTCTCATAGAATTATATTATATATGTATATCTCATTTTATAAAATAATTTTCAAAATACATCAGTTTAAATTTTATATATTATTCATAATAATGAAGATAGTTGTTTCTTGCATTTTTAAAAAGTATAACTTTTATGTATGTATTGAGATAATTTCACTTGATACTTCTATTTGATTTCAGTGAACTACAAATCACATTTAGTAATTATGTTATCCTGAAACTGAAATGCAAAAGCTAAGTATTGGTTTAACCGGTAAAATATTATACAAAACTAAAATGATATTATTAACCACAAAAATGTTATATTTAATAAATGTAATAATTATAATTATTTTTTATTTTTCTGACAGGGTCAGAAATTAAATTAATATCAAGTAAAATAAGTGAAGGGAACATTGATATGATGACCTATCACTTGATTCAGATACCTTATATATTTATATATTTATTTTTCTTTCATTTTTGGACCATATATGTCAGTACTCAGAATTATTCCTAATTCCATGCTCAGGGTCACTTCTGGTGATATTCTGGGAATGATTAACAATTTTGGGATTAAATTTGGGTTGATCATGTACAAGGTATGTGCCGAATCAGGTTCAATCCTCAGCACCTCATCTGAGAATGTCAGGAATGACCTCTGAGTGCAGAACCAGAAGTTATGCCTGAGCACCACTGGATATGACCCAAAAAACAATATATATAAGAAAATTTAATAGTCTGACATCAGAAACAAAAAGTAAATTCATTTTATACATGGAAAAGAAACATACATTTAAAGTTTGGAATGAGGGGCCACAGTGATAGCACAGCGGCAAGGTGTTTGTCTTCCATGTAGCTGAGCAAGGATAAACCCGAGTTTGATCCCCGAAATCCCATAAGGTCCCCCTAGTCTGCTAGAAGTGATTTCTGAGTGCAGAGCCAGGAGTAACACCTGAGCACCGCCGGGTGTGGCCCCCAAAACCAAAAATAAATAAATAAAGTTTGCTACCATTTGTCTTTCTGCCTTCAAAATACAGACATATCTTCTATATAGTGAGTTATATGAAGGGGCTGGAGAGATAGAATGGAGGTAAGGCATTTGCCTTTCATGCAGAAGGTTGGTGGTTCGAATCCCAGCATCCCATATGGTCCTCCGAGCCTGCCAGGAGCGATTTCTGAGCAAAGGAAGGAAGGGAGGGAGGGAGGGAGGGAGGGAGGGAGGGAGGGAGGGAGGGAGGGAGGAAGAAAAAAAGAAAACGGCCCCACTCAAGTTATATTGTATATTTTTTATAAAACAGAATACTCTGACATAACATATTTAGAGTAATTAAGAATTTCAAGAGAAGCATGTTTGCAATTATGATACATGTTTCTTTGATCATAGACATTAAATCAAACAAGTAATTGAATTGAATAATTGAGTTTACAAAGCAATTTAATGGTAGAAATTAGCAATACAAAAAGTAATTGTGTTTCTAGCAAAACACATTGTGTAAAACACATTGACTTTTATATTACAAAGTACATTTTGTTCTTATGAACCATTTCAGTTGTAATAGAGTAAACATGGACTTGATTACTTTGCATTGTAAATTGACATGAAATATTTTAAAAGAAAATATGTAAATGTTTAAAGAGCATTCTTTGTTTGTTTCTGGTTACTCCTGGCTGTGCGTTCAGAAATGGCTCCTGGCTTGGGGGACCATATGGGACACTGAGGATCAAACCGAGGTCCGTCCTGATCCTGGGTCAGCTGTATGCAAGGCAAACACCCAACCACTTGGGTCCCTAAAGAGCATACTTTAGAGGATCATTTGGAGTTTGAATAATATCCATCTTAAGAAATGATTTCAGAAAAATACACTTTTGAGGCCTGGCTATTTTGTCACCAACATGGAAGTAAAAATAGAACCAACTCATGGAACAGTTGCAATAGTGAGATAATCTATGGAAATTATAGAGCATACTGTGAACTTTAATGTGTAAGCATTATCAATACAAATATTTCAAATTCATAGAGCTACACTAGAAGGTTATATACAGACTGTTTTACTGTGGAATTTTTTTCTAACAATATTTGCTTCTAATTAAAAATTTATTCTTATTATAGTTCAGGCCAGAAGTTTACAATATGATTGCATTTTGTAGTTTTGAGATAAATGGAAATAACTAAAAGGCAGGGATTCCTGTCTTGCATGCTAAAAACCTTGTGCTCTAGCTTGAGGTCTAGTCCTTGAGAACACTAGGTGTATTCTTCATAACTCCATGTCCTCGTCCTGCTTCCACTACACCGTCTACTAACTAGAGCACTGTACCATCAGGCTCTATTACAAAATTATATATTCTCAGGTCAAGCATTGCTAGGACTAAACCTAGGATCTCCAACAACACCTAGTGTGGTCCTTAAATAATTATCCGGGGATTGTATTTTATACATCTAAATAATTATAACTGATTTTTATCACAGCTAATTTTATCGTAGTTTCTAAATTAAAATGCGACTATATTAAGCATGAAATGAAGAATAGTTTTTTGTAACTAGTTGATTTTTCTATTTGATTTCTTTGTGTGACAGTTTTTGCAGACATACAATAGCAGAGTGTAATGTTGTTTTCTCTTCTAGTTATAGGCCTTAATTTTGGGAAGCCAAAATTATAAATGATTAATTTTCTATATATGTCCTGGTCTTTTTATGCTGGTTTATATATGAATACAGACAGATAATTTTATCTCTTCAGTTGTTGAAGCTAAACATTTAGAATTTATTGCTGACTTCATCTCATTAATATTTTTATTCACATTTATCCTAATAAACATTACCTTGCTTACCAGAACTGGATTTCTTTTTTGACTACTATAAAAAGTGAAATATAATTTTTATTTATAGAGATTATTTGTGAAAAAGAAAATCTCTTTCCTATCTCCTCATCTGCCTCCCTCCTCTTTCTTCCTCTCTCTTACCTTCCTTTTTTTCTTTTTTGTATCTTCCTTTCTTCCTTCTTATGTTTGCTTGTTTCTTTCTTTCCTTCATGTTCTCTACTGTTAAGTCACAGAACAGAGACATTTCTTATATATTCTGTCTAATAGCCTGTCACATTACCTGTGGAAAACAAAGTCTGACATTTTGGGTAGTGAAGTCCTAGGTCTTTATATTTTGCCAACTGCCTTTCTAATTTATGAGTTAAGACTTTAAACTATAAAATCAACAGATCTGATATAAATCTTATTTCAGTGATATAGTTCACCAAATTATTTAGTCTAGTTAAGTCTTAGCTTCCTTATATGTTTAATTGTGAAAGTAATAATTTACATATTATTTGGTTGTTGAAAAGTAAATGAGATTATAATTACCTGTACAATACATGACAAGAATCCCCAAATTTAGTTCATAAAGTTTGTTCTCCTATTTTCCTCTATATGTATCCTTATACAGAAACAAAAAAATATCACCTATTTTTTCTTTTTCTTTTATTATTTTTTATTGTGGTCAAAGTGAATTACAATTATTTCACAAAAATATATAAGGCACATAGGGACAATGAATGAGGAGACTACTGTTGTCTTCCCTCCACTTCTGTTCCCAGCATGCATCCCATATCTTCTTCCTTTTCCCCCCATAATGCTAGCCTCACTGTTCCCACTTGTACAGCTTATTGTAAAGTGGGTATCAATTTTGTTGTTGTTGCCTATGGGTTTGGTGGTCAAGTCTAAGCATTTTTTTATTTCCACTAAATGTTCATTTGACTGTCTCATTTTTCTCCCTCAAATTGTAAGGCTGAGCAGTATGATTGTAGTAATGTGGTTCTATTGGAGATACATGAAAGATAAGGGAGAACAAAACAAAAACAAAGACAAAAGCAAAAGAAAAAAACAAAACAAAATAAAAAAAGAACACCTAGGAGGGGTCTGTTCAGGGGTCCTCAAACTTTTTAAACAGGGGGCCAGTTCACTGTCCCTCAGACCATTGGAGGGTCTGACTATAGTAAAAACAAAACTTATGAGCGAATTCTTATGCACACTGCATATATCTTACTTTGCAATGAAGAAACAAAACAGATACAAATACAATATGTGGCCCTTGGGCCATAGTTTGAGGACCACTGGTAGGTCTTATAAATTTCCCTTAAAAGGAAGAGAGGAAAAAAAAGAAGAAAAGGGTAACAAAACAAAGCAAAACAAATAAAAACCAAGCAAAACAAAAACAAAAAAAGACAATAGGGCAGTAATAACAAAAGTACAAAAAGAACAACAAAAAAATCCCAAACCAGCAAGTACTTAAAAAGGTTTGTGTTTCTTCTTCTTTTGTTTTCGGGTTTTTTTGACATTCTCTCATATTTTTGTTTTTAAGACTTTGTGTTTATTAATTTTTCTGACTAATTTTTCACCACCCATATACTTCCTCCATATTCTCCTTGAACATTTGGCATATCCTGCTAACCTGTCAGTTCAGTTCAAGAGGCATTTCTTTATATGATTTAGTTGCTTTTTTTTTAGTTTAAAAATTAGTGTATGAAGGCATAGAACATTCACTTCATCCCCAAGACTTTTGTTTAGCCTCAGACCCCTTATCTTTTATCTCAACAGAAAGAAATATAATCTGATTTTTGTTTTTTGGCTCTTTTGGGTTTTTGTTACATTTTACTTTCATATACAGTGATATTCAGGGCTTACTTTTGACTCTGCTCAGGGCTTACTGCTAGTGGGCTCGAAGGATCATATAGGTTACTAGGAATTGAACCTGGTTCACCTATGTGCAAGGTAAGCACTCTACCAACTATCCAGTTTTTTCCAACCTTTTTGTGCAAAGGTACACTTTTCTCATGAAAAAAAAAAATCACGAGGCACACCACCATTAGAAAATGTAAAAAATATTTGAACTCTGCCTATATTGACTATTATAAAATAATTCTCTTGAATAGGAATCAAATAAACACAAGGAAATTATTTTATAATTACTTTATTATGAAATAATCTAATGATTGGTCTATGTGTGAGCCAAAGCCGCATGTTATGGATGAAATTGGAATTTTCCCCACAGCACACCAGACAATATCTCACGGTACACTAGTGTGCTGTGGCAAAGTAGTTGAAAAACACTGGACTATACTATTGCTCCAGCCTCCTATAGTCTGTGCTCTTTCTTTTTAATAAGTTTTAATGTATCACCATGAGATACTCAGTTACAAATTTGTTCATGATTGAGTTTCATACAATGCATAACACCCTTCACTGGTGTACATTTCCTGCCACCAATGTCCCTAGTTTCCATCCTGCCCTCTCCCCAACCTGCCTCTATTGCAGACATTTTTCTTCTCTCTTTTTTTTTTCCTTTTAAAGAAATGTGCTTTGAAAAATTGTTACTGAAGGATTATCAGGCATATTATTTTTAAGAGGCATTTCTTGTTTCTTGTTTGGACAGACCCTGAATCCTCCACTGGCAGGACTGAAAACCTCTTCTAGGCCCTCCATTAGTAAGTCAAGGTCTGAAGATTACATTCAAAATACTGTATGCCTGTGTCAATTCCATAGTCCTTCTATGACCTTGAGCAAATTACTTAACTTTTGTAAACTTTGATTTTATCTGTAAGTTTGTGTGACTAATATAGTGGGTTTATACAAAGATTTAACCACATGCCATATATAAGGTTCCAAATCTAGAAGTTTGTGACTATTATAAATAGCATAGGCATCACTCTTCTAACAGAGGACATAGTGCTTTTTTTTTTACAGTCTAGCTAATTTCTAGGACTATAACTATTAAAGTCTAGTACATAAATTTCTATATGTTTGCTTCAATAATATTTTTTGTTTTGTTTTTGGGCCACACCCGTTGATGCTCAGGGGTTATTCCTGGCTGTGCTCTCAGAAATCGCTCCCCGCTTGGGGAAACCATATGGGACACCAGAGGATCAAATCTTGCTCCATCCTAGGCTAGAGCTTGCAAGGCAGACATCTTACCTTTAGCACCACCTCTCCGGCCCTTGCTTCAATAATTTGGTACCTTATGTGATTTTTAAATAAGGAAGAAGCGATTAGATCAAATTAATTATCTTATACAATCTATTGAGTAAGAGCAAATAAGCCTCACTACCCTAAAATTCAGATGCCATTAGGTGAAAAATTGACCATTTTTTTAGATATTAACTGTTAAAGTTGCATTAAATGAAGATAGAACATACAAAATGTTCTTGTTTTCTGAATATGATTTAGAAATAGGTCATGGTGGATCATTGATGCATATTTTTGAGGAAAAAAGTGGTAAATATTTTCATTGTTAGTGATATTATTAAAAACTGATAACATTTTTAAAACCAATATTTATGGAGCAGACAGCTTGGTATAAGAGAAAACATTTCATTTCAGTAAACAACACCCACTAAGCTACAATCCTCTTGAGGATAAGGTCAATATATTATCATCATCTGTATTTCCAAAACACATGCATATATTTCTCAACATATGTTAATTTTTGAATAATTAATTTGAGCTGATACTTATTACAATTTATTAAGTTATAAATAGAAATGTGTTATTCTTATTCAATGATATTACATACAAGTATACAGTAATCATAGTATATTTTATTTATTTTGGGGGGTAACATCTGGTGATGTTCCAGGCTTACTACTGGCTCTCTCTTGGTAGAACTTGAGGGACCATATGTGAAGTCAGGTATCAAATCCATTCTAGTTGTGTGAAAGCACCTCAATTGCTCTCTTACTCTCAGGCACCTATAATCTAATTTTTAAACCTACATAAACAAAATTATCTGTAATTTTTATGTATAATTATTTATTTAAAAATTTGCTATTTAAATATCATTCAATATTTCTTATACATATGTTTTAGTGCCAGTTATTTTATGAATCTTAATTCTTCACTAATTCTTAAATTTTTTGTAATTCTGTGTATAAGTTTTAAAGGTAACACATACATTTAATGAGTCATATATTAAATGTTTTTAGTTATAAGATTAAAAATACTTCCAACATTTTGTTTGAAGTTACAAATCTATTTATAACGTGCTAACTTGAACATAGAGTTGCTTGTTTAAGGTTCAGAGCACAAATTTAAATCTTTTTTTTTAATCCTTTTTTGGCTTGGGGGCCATATAGGACACCAGGGATCCAACCGAGGTCTGTCCTGGGTCAGCCGCGTGCAAGACAAATGCCCAACCACTGCGCTATCGCTCCTGCCCCTAAATATTTTTTTAATAATTGATTTATATAAGCACCGCAGTTACAAACATTTTCATAGTTAGGTTTCAGTCATAAAATGTACACACATACACCTTCAATAGTGCAACTTTCCAAGTTAGGTTTCAGTCATAAAATACACACACACCACACACCTTCACTAGTGCAAATTTCCATTATGCCTGCCGGTGTTGCTGTCTTGGACATGCCACTTCACCTCTGAACTTAGTTTTAGCCTATGTGAAACTGATATGCTAAAACCTCCACAAGACAGTACAACAAATTTGGAATATTAGATTATAGCAAGCAACTCAGCAAAGGTACCTTATGTGATTTTTAAATAAGGAAGAAGTGATTAGACTCAAGTTAATTATCTTATACAAGCTATTTAGTAAGTAAGCCTCCCTACCCTAAAATTCAGATGCAATTAGGTAAAAATTTGACCACTTTTTTAGATATTAACTGTTAAAATTGCATTAAATGAAGATAGAACATACAAAATGTTCTTGGAAACTGTTTGAAATTTAACAATAGCTAAATCCATCTGCTGTTTAGAGTTTATCTTACCCCACACACACATGCAAACACATGCACACAATCCTTATTACAAGTCCATATTTGGATATTATAATGGCTTAGTTTAAATATCCAAATTATTATCTAAACATAGTGTTAAAAGAGAATCCAAAGCAATCATGTGAACAGCCTATGACTATTCATTATTTCCTTCTTATAAAATGCTTAAAGGTGGGGATTTTTAAATTACAGTTGATCTCACAAAGGGGTCATAGAAAAGGAAATTGATTGAACTCATCTCAGATTTATGGAGGAAAGTAATGAGTCAGGCAAGTATGGTAACTGTATCGGTGTATATTAGTTTATCAGTCACAAAAATAAAATGGTATATATTCTTTAGCGTTATGAGAATTGTACATGATTTCTGTGTGATAGAAAATGTTGAATTGCTTAGAAATAAGACTATATATCAAAACATCAGATTTTTTCTTCTAATAGCAATTATAAAGCTGTCCTCTACTCCACTAATTTTTTTATTGTAGTTAGGTGAGCCTTCAACATAGGAATTCTAAATCCTATGTTCTTAGATAACTTGGCTGGTAAATCATACAGGAACTACAGAATGTGGTGCTGCTGATATTCCTCATTGCCAGATTATCTGTGACTCCTCAGCAGACGGGAAGGCCTTCAACACTACTTCTATTCATTATATCTTCCCTTCCTTCTTTTATCCTATGTTTGTTTGTCTTCTACTTTGTCTTAGAATGGTGACAATTATTAATGATATGGTGTAGAGATGAATAAGGAACAATTCTGCCCTTAGACCTGTGGTCTATTTGAAGCTATAAACTTGAAGAAATAACATTGGGTATGACAAGGGCATTAATCATGAAACTAGAAAATAAAAGGGTCATATGAGCAAAGAATAGATTTAACATGAGTTTATAGTTTAGGAAAGTCACAAAAGAAAGATATGAACATAACCTTGGGGAAAGGGTAATTTTTTGATGGGTTGTTATAGTGAACATTTCCAGAGAAGGAATAACATGCTGGAAGTAGACTCCTAATGCTCTGTGAAGCTTACTGGAACATCTCATGGTGAGAGTGTTCATAAAGAGACATAGTGGAAAAGGATCACAGAGAAGTAGATGAAGGTGAGAATATATGAGACATATAAAATGAGGGAAACTGAAAGTGTGTCTAAATGTTTTCCATCTATAAACATGCAAGTTATGAGTTTTTCTTATTTTGTACATAGTAATTTTACCTGGAAAGCTATTATGACAATCAACTCATTTATTTTCTCTAAAATAATAGTGGACATTTCTACTCATATCATTAGATAAACTAAAAAATTTTTATATATTTTCAGAAATATAAGGCATATAAGTAAAATATATACATATATACATGTAGGAATATAAGATAAAGGTCAAATAGAGTTCTGTAGGCATATTACATTTTGGTATGTAACAAATATATTATTTATATAACTTCTTTAAGTCATGATTTGCTCATAATTTTTAGCTTAAACGAAACATATGACAATTAGTACATTTTAAATATTGAAGCAAATGTCTTAAATATTGAAGCAAATGTCTTAAATGAATAATAACTAGTATTTTCATTATAACACATATATAAAATATTATGTGAAATTCCAGGTGCTCTCAGACACTACAAATGAAACCATATATTGTAGAAACTCCCTATAAATTGTTATATACTTTGATGGATTTTTAACAATTGTTTGCTTAGGTTTTTACTTATCTTTAGTAACCCTTCATTGATATGCTTAATTTTTCTGTTCCTTTAGCTTTATAGTAGAACTGGACAAAGTGTAAAATGGTGTTAAAGGACTAGAAAAATTGTACAGAGATTAAGGTGCTGCTTATCATACAACTAATCCTAGTTTGATCCGTGACACTATTAGGAGTGACTCCTGAGAATAGAACAGGAATAAATCCTGTGCACTACTGGAAGCGGCAACAACTCTTCATCCCTTAAAATAAAAATGGTTTTAGGTGAATTTATTTAAAGCACTATTTCTTATTGTAAATGGAATCTGAAGTATGTAAAAAAATAAAAAAAGACTTAAATTTTTATTTTTGAATCATTAAGATGGTGTATAGTTGAGTTTTAGTTATACAATGTTCCAGCACCAGTCCCTTCATTTCCTGCCACTCATTTCCCCATTTCTCTACCATCTACCTTCAGTATTCCTCTTTGACACTTTTATCTATTGCACTCTCTTACTTTTTCAATTTTATTTTTTATTTTAGATGCCATGGTTTGCAATGCTATTACTGAAAAGGTATCAAGTATGTCATTTTACCTCCTTTCATCATCTGGTCAGTTTTTGTCCAGAGTGATCATTTCCAGTGATTATTGCCAGAGTGGTACCTTATCTGTCTTAACTGAACTCCACTATTTCTAATTTGTTTGGGTATGTTCTCATACTATGTTATTTTCCAAATCTATGAAGAGTGGGGTCATTCTTTCTCTCTCTCTCTCTCTTTGAATCATTTTATAAAACATGATTTTCTCCATGTCTATCAAAGTATAAGAAAAATATCTAGATTTCATTTTTCATACAGCTGTTTAGTACTCCTTGAACAGATTTTTTATTTATTCTTTATCTAAGAGTGAGAGCCTCAGTAATTTCCATATTTTGGTTGTTGTGAATAGTGCTGCAAAGAACAGATACACTTTTTCGCATCACGTTTTTGGGCCTAGGTGTATTTCCAGGGGTAGTATTGCTGATTAAAGTGGAAGCATGAGTCCCAGTTTTTTTGAAGAATGTTCATATTATTTTACAAAATGGCTAGACCAGTTGACATTCTGCAATAAATATAGGAATGTGGATGCCTTTTCTGCAATGTGTTTCGAGGTCTGTAAGAAAATTCCCGGGAGCAGTATTTCTGGGTCAAATGATTAGCTTAATTTCTAATTCTTTGAGGAATGCCTATATTGCTTTCCAAAATGATTGGACAAGTTTTTTTGTAGTATTTATAATTTTTTAAATACAGTAACATATTATCCTCTATTAGGGAGAGCTTGCTTTTTTCCTTACCAATGTACATATTCTTGACATCTTTTTTGCTTAATATATATAGCAAGTATTTCCAGTACTGTTTTGAATAAAAATGATGATGGTTGCCAATCACATGTTTTGCCTGACATTAGGAGGAAGTCTTTATATTTTCTCCATTGAGTATAATATTTGCCATGGGCTTGTGATAAATGGTTTTGACTATATTGAGAAAAGTTCTTTCAATTCTCATTTGATTGAGAATTTTTATCATGAATAGGTGCTGGATTTGTCAAGTGCTTCTTCTGCATCTAGTTATATGGTCTTATGAATTTTCTTTTTTTATTGGTATGATATATTATGTTGATTGACTTTCATATGTTAAGCCATCTTTCTTGTACCCTTAGGATTAATCTCTACTTCTTTATTTTTTTATTTTTTGTGAAGAATTATTGGATTCTTCTAGCTAGTTTTTTTGTTGAGTATCTTTAAATCTGTGTTCATAAGGTATATAGCATGTAATTCTCTTTTTTGGTGGTGCCACTGTCTTCTTTTAGTATCAGGGTGATAATGGTTTCATACATACTGGGCATGTTTCTGTTTTTTATGTTTCATGGAAGAGATCAAAAAGCTTTGGCAGTATTTTCTCTTTAGAGATTTGAAAGAACCTACTAGTGAATCCATCTGAACCCCTAATTTTTAGGGAGTACCTTTTGGATTACCATGTCAATTTCTTCAAAAATGATAAATTTGTTTAGGTATTCCAAATCTTTCTGGTTAAACGTGGGGAGGAAGGCACAGGCATCAAAGAATTTATTCTTTTCTTCTAGGTTCTCTTGTTTTAGGACGAACCGTAGTTTGATATCTTAGCATCCCATATG
The DNA here is from genome assembly GCF_024139225.1 of Suncus etruscus. NCBI lineage: Eukaryota > Metazoa > Chordata > Mammalia > Eulipotyphla > Soricidae > Suncus > Suncus etruscus. The sequence goes on from NC_064856.1 coordinate 40,076,514, forward strand.
GTCCCCCAAGCCAGGAGCGATTTCTGAGTGCATAGCCAGGAGTAACCCCTGAGCATCACTGGGTATGACCCCCCCCAAAAAAAAGAATGAGTTGCCATTTTTATTTACTTTTATTGTCAACAAATCTAAATTGGACTCATTACCTTTTTATTTACATTAATGTAATATATTTATATTATGTAATTAGACATAAAATATGCAACAAATCTGAAACATAATTCTCTTTAATAAAGTAAGTGGTAGGGATGAAAATTCCCAACTCACAGACTAGATGCTCGATATATTACTGCTGTATTGAAAAACATTTTAAACACTCAATTAAAAACTGGCATTAAATGATAACAAGAACGTAAATAAATTGACCTTCTAATTATTTCACATGTTATGTATTATGTTCAATTAAAGGTGTAAATGAAAACCATTGTGACAGATATAAAAGAAAAGTGAGAAAAATACAAGCACTTCAAAGTTCCTTATTTTTAAAAATAATTTCTTTATTTAAACGCCGTGATTATATACATAATTATAGTTGGGTTTCAGTCATAACAAGACACCCCCGTTCACCATGCAACCTTCCCATCACCAAAGCCCCCATCTCTTCCCTTCCCACCCCTGCCTGTATTTGAGACAGGCTTTCTACATCCCTCATTTATTGACATTGTTATGATAACTCTCAGCATAGTTTTTTCTCTAACTGCACTCACCACTCTTTGTGGTGAGTTTCATATCTTAAGCTAGGCCTTCCGGCCCTCATCTCTGGGAATTATTTTAATGTCTTTAATTTTTCTTAAAACCCATAGATGAGTGAGACTATTCTGTGCCTCTCTCTCCCTCTGACTAATTTTAGTCAGCATAATAGATTCCATGTACATCCATAGGTAGGAAAATTTCATGACTTTATTTCTCCTGACTGCTGCACAATATTCCATTGTATATATGTACCACGTTTCTTTAGTCTTTCATCTGTTGAAGGGCTTCTTGGTTGTTTCCAGAGTCTAGCTATTGTAAAAAGTGCTGCAATGAATAGGTGTGAGGAAGGGATTTTTGTATTAGATTTTTGTGTTCCTAGGGTATATCCCTAAGAGTGGTATAGCTGGGTCAAATGGGAGCTCAATTTCCAGTTTTTTGAAGAATCTCCATATTGTTTTCCATAAAGGCTGGACTACAAGGTATTCCCACCAGCAGTGAATAAGAGTTCCTTTCTCTTCACATTCCTGCCAACACTGATTGTTATTGTTTTTGTGATGTGTGCCTGTATCTGTGGTGTGAAAACTTTCAAGAGGAATTTCTACCGATCCTCTTCAGGCTCTTTCAGAAATTGAAGAATCAGGTGCAGAAGCTTCTCAGGTCTAAAACCATATAGGTAAAACACTCCAGGATTTTGAAACTAAAAGCATCTTCAAGGAAGAAATAGCACTCTCCAAACAAGTTGAAGCAGAGATACACAAATGGGACTATATTAAAAAGAGCAGCTTCTGTACCTCAAAGGAAACAATGCTTAGGATACAAAAGACACGCACAGAATGGGAGAAGCTGTTTACCCAATACCCATCAGATAAGGGTCTAATATCTAAGATATACAAGGTACAGATAGAACTTAACAAGAAAAACAATCTAACTCCATCAAAAAGTGGGGAGAAGAAATGAACAGACACTTTGTCAAAGAAGAAATACAAATGGCCAAAAAGCAAAAAGAAAAAGAAAAAAAGGCTCCACATTAGTATTCATCAGGGAGATGCAAACCCTTATTTGTTTTATACTCAATCTTTTTAACATATTTACATGTTCACACAACTCATTCTATTTTTATGTTTTAGTTTTGGTTTTTTGGGCTGACCACACATGATGGTGCTCAGGAGTTACTTCTGGGCTCAGGAATCACTCTTGGCAGAATCAGGGAACCATATAGGATGCCAGGATTTGAATTCAGATTGGCCACATGCAAGGCAAGTGCCATACCCACTATGCTATTGCTCTGGCCCCACATGCAATTCATTTGTGAGTGCTCTTTGCTCTGTTTATTGTGCGGAATAATTTCTCTTCTTATTTTTTACTAGTAAATTATGTGTATAGTTTGTAATTGAACAATTTATGTGTTTCTTTAGCTATTTTTATCATTTTATTTCCCTTGGGGATAATGCAATTATGGTTGTACCAAAATTTGGATATATAATTTCATACTTTCTGATCCTATGTATATAATATTTGGATATGCAACTCTATGCTTTGTCTATAGATAAAATTATAAAATTACAAAATTTTGGACAGTTGTACGTAGTTATAATCAATCACTCATTTAGATAACTATTTAGGAACAAATCTTTTATTAACAGAGTTTTGTGGTTTATCCTTTTTAATTTATGTGGCATCAGTATAACATTAGTAAAATAGAATGAATCAAAATTTAGATGATGTCAGTGGTGCGTGTATTGAACTACTTTAAGTATTTAAATGTGCTTTACCTACTAACCTATTCATTCTGTGCATATATTTAACATCAGCAAAGTGATTCATATCCTTATTATTCTTTTTTTTCTTTTTTTATCCTCATTATTCTTGACTCAATCACAGTAAAGGGAAATAATCTACTGAAGAGGAGGAATGACTATATAGTATATCTAATTAGCTATTCTTTTTCTAAACATTTTTATTGGACACATTCCTTAGTGAAATCAACAAATCCAAAACATCATCTTGCTTTATTGTCCATTTAGGATATTAGTTCTACCTTACAAGGTTAAATAAGGAAACAAGATCTTAGTGATTTAAAGGATTTAACAAAATAATTTTTTCTTTTTTTTTTGAGTTAACAAAATTATTTTGTACTTTCTAGAAATATATATGATTTGTTTTTATAAATTTATGTAATGAACCTTTCTTTGGTTGTGGTGGGGGTTCACATTTGTTTGTGTTCAGGACTACCCTTGGAATTACTGAATTACTGGGTCTTCATTGACAGTTTTCAGGGGCTAGTCTCTACTCAGGTGTCACTATTATCAGTGCATAAGGGACCATGAGGTACAAGGGAATTATGCCTGTGCCCTTCACATACAAAGTATGCACTCAACCCATTGAGCTATCTTTTCAATATTTTATTTTTTCTGAGAATCTCAAATTCATAAGTAGTGTATGACAATAAGTCTCCTAAACATGTACAGGAAGTACAGTTACACTTTGGAGATGCTATGGCACGTAAGATGAAATTAAGAAGGTTTCGTATTGAGCTTATCTTGTTTGAGTCTTTATTTCAGTGGTGTAGGTTAGTAAAGGAGATGGAATGTTTGCTTATAAAATTAAGAAATATCGACCACAAATAAGAAAAATAATACAAAATATGTCCACTGCATACATAACAGCTTGTATATATGTAGTTCTTTGAGATATTTATGATTCATACATAATACAATCTCAGTTCTTTGTAAAACAATTAGATAAAAAAGTCCTCTTGGCATGTAAGTCTTATTTTAGGAACTTGTTCATGAGCTGGGTACTTCCATTGAGTAGACTGGTAGATTTGTGATTATTGGATTGGTGCATGTGTAAAGAGGAAAGTTTTATTTATGATTCTCTCTATGAGCTTGTAGGGGATCGGTTGTAGAATTAGAGAGAATATAATAACTATAATGGCTAGAGTTTTGTGCTTCTACTTAATAATTTATAGATTTCAAATTGAGTTGGTTAAGACTCTAGGCTATTAGAAACAGGATGAATTTGACAGCTGATAAAGAATTTTATTGTACCATGTAGAATGGTACAGAAATTTTCTTTCAGGGAAAGTGTTAAGCCCTAAGCCCAGAAGAAAGAAAGATTCAGGCAAGCAGGGATTTGTTCTTTTTTCTCTCTAACATTGAAACAGAGGTCTCATATATATATATATATATATATATATATATATATATATATATATATATATATATATATATATATATATATATTCATATATATTTATTTTACCTGATATAGGGAGCTGCAGTATGTTCTCCTAAATGTAATATGCAGAATATTTGCCAGAAACATTTCTTCTTATGTTATAACTTTTTTCTTTTTGATCATAGAAAGTAAGAGCTACAGTTAGACTTAGCACTTTTATCTGATAAAGTTTATAGGACTTTTATATGTGAATATACTTATATATTAGTTATGTGCTATCTCAATAAAATATTTCACTTTATTTAAACCTTCCTTTTGACATATAATTTATACATATAAAAACACATACACATGCCTGTTTTTAAGATTAAAATTATTAGTTGACTATATTTCTTTTTTTAATCTTTAAAATTATTTTTGAATGAGATCCCATTATAACTTTGCCACAACAAATGTTTATAAACAACAACTTTATAGGAAATAAATTCTTTGCCAGTAGAGAGTATAATTATTTTTAATACTAAAATGTTTCTTTTCTTTTTTATTAATATCTTTAAACACCTTGATTACAAATATGATTGTTGTTGGGTTTCAGTCATGTAAAGAACACCACTCCTTCACCAGTGCAACATACCCATTACTGATGTACCAAATCTTCTTCCTTCCCACCTCATCCTCACCTGTACTCCAGACAGGCTTTCTACTTTCCTTATTCTTCTAATGCTGAATAGCTTTCTCAAAAAGAAATTTGGTATATAGAAAGAATGAAGGTGTTAGTCATTAAAATAAGTTCCAAAAAATGCAGAGTGACCTGTATGTTTTGAATACCTGGAAGTTATGATGTGACTGAATCATGAGAGTAAAATACAATTCATCTAAGAAGGCAAGAGGTTTGGAAAAGGTTATATCATAAATTAAAGAAAGTAAGCAGTAGTTTTAAAATAGTAAATGCTACAAATTTATGTGTCTCTACTAGGAATTATATATTTTTACTTTGAAAAATATATTAAAATGTTGAGGGATGATTAAGAGTTATATAGCAAACTGAATTGAAATAATATTTAAATAATAACAAAGTATAAATGAATTTTAGTTATAATAGTATCATTTATAAACACCATGAACTATGAATTTATGCTCATCCTGGTTCTTAAATATGCCTTGTCACACTCCAATAAAATTAATTCTATAGCTACAGATTAATGATGAGTAAAACAAAACAATTCTCAGACTAGATTACTTTTTTCTGCAATATTATTTGGAATTTTAATCAAATATGTCTGGACTATAATTTCTATTCATTACACAATATTTTATAGAAGGCAGTAGAAAAACCAAATAGAAACTTTATCAGATGCAATATAGAAAAATAAGCAGAATTCTAAAGATATGAAATGGAAAAAATATAATTAAATGAATATGTTGCACAATCATTAAAAAGTGAAGAAATAAATAGGTGGTGGTAGTGTAACCCAGAAATTATTCATAGCAGAATAATTTCCACCTATAGAAGAAGGAAGCAAATGGCCAGGGGCCAAGAATGAGCAGAGGAATCTGGAGCCACTGGCCTGGTTTGCAGAGCTGGAGCCAGTAAGACCTGCAAATGACTGCTGGAGATTTCACAGAACAAGGAAACAGGGTCAGATGTCCTCTTTCTCTTGCCCACACTTCTAAAATTTCCCTTTCTTGTATATAAGAAATTAAGGAATATAGTTTTTCTTATGCATGTTAGGTACTTACTATCAATTCCTGGAATTTTTAGGAGTAAAGTGTTTCTAGTACTTCTATTTTCAATAGTCTAGCACAAAAAAAGTACAGCAGGGTCTAGTTCATTAGTTTCATAGGAAATAGTGTGAGTAAAAGCCATATTTACCAAAATTTTATTTTACCAACTATTTACCAAAATTTTTAACCAATATTTATTGATGTTTGTTAAAATTTACTCAATATGACTTTTAAGTAAAAGCCATATTTAACAACAATTTATGATACATTTTGTGTTGTTATACCAGGAAACCTTATTTTAAAGTGTTAGGATGCCAGTCAGAAGATGCCAATCGCCGAGTTGTTTCTTATATGTGAATATATGACTTTAGCATGTTCTAGAATATGAGAAATAGAAAGAACCTCAATTATTTTAGGCTCACTGATTTGTTATTGGAGATCTGCAGGCATAACACATTGAGAAATGTTTCTTGCTGTATTTTACAAATTGATGTTAATAAGGCCATCAGGTACTCCAAATTGGTTTCAAAAGAACCATGCTATGTTTTTGAATGAAGGCCTTTCCCTCAAGAAACTTGGATTTGACTGCCTCTTCAGGAGAACCACCCATGCACACAGCATTTTATGTCTGACTGCAGGCAAGCAGGCAGAGCTAGAATTAGGAGGCTGACTGAGTGCCTGCCCATATGGCCCTGGTTTGAGCCAAATTTCCTGTTCACAAAAATGACTGACAGATCCACAAGGCACTGTTGCCAAAGAAAGATTTATGCTCAGTACTTCAGATCTTGTAAATTAGTGAAGAGACTGAAGCATTAGGGTTGCTGCTATTCTAAAGAAGTCAGAAAATGTAGAATGAAATATGACTCTGACATGTGTTAAATATTGCCATTATTTTGATGTTCTTACTCAATATCCCTTTTATTTATTTGGGAGTTTTATTCCTCTAGAAGAGAAAACTATAACTCACTGGAAAAGGAGTAAGCTTCAGGAAAGAAGATGCAATATATGTATGAAGATAGCAGCATTATTTGATTATCTATTGAATCTGAGACATGGGGTCTGCTTCCCCTACCTCTACAAGGTTACTTTAGTGACACTGTAAATTTTGACTTTATGAAATTATAGTATACACCAAGATCACCATAGGACACTATTAAAATTTTCAGAAATATATATCTATTTATCAAATAGCTGTTGGACACCTCCTAGGTTTTAGGAACTTGGTGAAACATCCTTTGAAATAGGAGTTGGTATAAATAAAGAATTATGATAATTCAGATTAAATCCAACTGATTGTATGCCAGGTCTGTTTTATTTATACAAATACAATAATAATCATGCTGTCTGAGGATTATTTACACTTTGTACATAAGACAAAATATGTAATAGACATTCTGGAGCTTTACAAAATTAAATTATTTTAATTGATCAAATTGAAGTTTTAAAATAACTATGATTTATTTGTAAAGGTCACTTTCACTACACTTCATTCAAACCAAACCATAGACATGTCCATATATACACATAACTTGTTTTGCCTTGACAAACAGCCTATCAATAAACATATCCAAGACATGTTGTGTATAATTCTAGGCAACCAGTGTCTTGGTGTTTGGATCAATAACTAAAACCTTTAAGAAATATAGAAAATGGGTAGGATCAGAAATATTATCAGCAGATAAAGTGTTTGCTTTCTTCATGAGGTTGATCCTGGTTTGATCCTCAGTATTGCCAGGGATAATGCCAGAGCACAGATCTAGGATTAAGCCCTGAGCACAGGCAGGTATAGCCAAAAATACAACAAAAATTTTATGAAGACAGTAAGTGGTAAAAGACATTGTATTGTGAGAAGAATAATACAGATTAAAAGCAATATTGACCTAGAATAGAATTAATTCTCAACAAAAGCCATCAAGAATGCATATGCTGTAATCATACAACTATAATCATGTTTGTAATCACGGTGTTTAAATAAAGATAATTATATAAAAAAAGAATGCATATGCTAAATGCCACAGAAGGAATAATCTCCTACTCCTCAGCTTATCTTTTCATGCCTGCCAATCCTTGACCCCTTATATTTTATCAAAGTAGAATATACATAAACATGTGTCTATCCTATGCCTAATATATGATTGAATATCTACAACATGCTAAAACTATAGTTTCCTGAATATTTTTATTCATGAGGCAATCTGAACATAAAGGCTGTATTCATTAGGTTAAATAAATCTTTTACTATTTGGTATTTGTAAATTTGAAATGCTTTGTTCCTGGTTGTGTTGCTATAGATGTTTTCTGAAATCTGTCTCTAAAAATGTCCACATTTATCTCTGAAATATTTTTTCCTGTGGTAAACAGAATGAAGGGTTGCTTATTCACATTGAGCATCTCATTTTCTTCTCGGTTTAGCAAGGGAATGTCATAAAAGCTGGCTTTATAATAAATTTTTTTTCTATTCCCCATTTAACACACTGTCCTGCAGTTAACTGATATCCTTAGGGCACCTGCAGACAGTGTCCTAGCACTGCCACTCAACCCATTTCCTATCAGCTACATGTAATCATCCAAGAATCTCCAACCCTCAACTAGATGAGTCACTTAGAGACTGGTAAACTCTGTGCAAAAACGTAGTGAATCCTTGTTCCTCAGCTTCTAGAAACTTAAAAGTTTCTTTTAAACACTTAGAGCACTTTTTTTTCTTAAAAAATTAAACATCATGATTTATGAACTTGTTCATAATAAAGTTCTTTCAGGAATTGAGTATCCCTAATACTAAATTCAGCATTAATTGTGACCTTCCCTCCATCAATGTCCCCATTTTCTCAACTACCCCCAGTTTTGCCCCCTTAGCAAGCACAAATTTACATTATATTGCTTGTTACAAAAAAATGGAAAAATGTAATTATTAGTAAGTGGACTTTTTTTATTGCATAATTTTTTTTATTTAAACACCTTGATTACATACATGATTGTGTTTGGGTTTCAGTCATAAAAGGAACACCACCCATCACCAGTGCAACATTCCCATCACCCAAGTCCCAAATCTCCCTCCTCCCCACCCAACCCCCGCCTGTACCCTAAACAGGCTCTACATTTCCCTCATACATTCTCAATATTAGGACAGTTCAAAATGTAGTTATTTCTCTAACTAAACTCATCACTCTTTGTGGTGAGCTTCCTGAGGTGAGCTGGAACTTCCAGCTCTTTTCTCTTTTGTGTCTGAAAATTATTATTACAAGGGTGTCTTTCATTTTTCTTAAAACCCATAGATGAGTGAGACCATTCTGCGTTTTTCTCTCTCTCTCTGACTTATTTCACTCAGCATAATAGATTCCATGTACATCCATGTATAGGAAAATTTCATGACTTCATCTCTCCTGACAGCTGCATAATATTCCATTGTGTATATGTACCACAGTTTCTTTAGCCATTCGTCTGTTGAAGGGCATCTTGGTTGTTTCCAGAGTCTTGCTATGGTAAATAGAGCTGCAATGAATATAGGTGTAAGGAAGGGGTTTTTGTATTGTATTTTTGTGTTCCTAGGGTATATTCCTAGGAGTGGTATAGCTGGATCGTATGGGAGCTCGATTTCCAGTTTTTGGAGGAATCTCCATATCGCTTTCCATAAAGGTTGAACTAGACAGCATTCCCACCAGCAGTGGATAAGAGTTCCTTTCTCTCCACATCCCCGCCAACACTGTTTATTCTCATTCTTTGTGATGTGTGCCATTCACTGGGGTGTGAGGTGGTATCTCATCGTTGTTTTGATTTGCATCTCCCTGATGATTAGTGATGTGGAACATTTTTTCATGTGTCTTTTGGCCATGCGTATTTCTTCTTTGTCAAAGTGTCTGTTCATTTCTTCTCCCCATTTTTTGATGGGGTTAGATGTTTTTTTCTTGTAAAGTTCTGTCAGTGCCTTGTATATTTTGGAGATTAGCCCCTTATCTGATGGGTATTGGGTGAATAGTTTCTCCCACTCAGTGGGTGGCTCTTGTATCCTGGGCACTATTTCCTTTGAGGTGCAGAAGCTTCTCAGCTTAATATATTCCCATCTGTTAATCTCTGCTTTCACTTGCTTGGAGAGTGCAGTTTCCTCCTTGAAGATGCCTGTAATGTCCTGGAGTGTTTTGCCTATGTGCTGTTCTATATATCTTATGGTTTTGGGGCTGATATCGAGGTCTTTAATCCATTTGGATTTTACCTTTGTACATGATGTTAGCTGGGGGTCTAAGTTTAATTTTTTGCAAGTGGCTATCCAATTGTGCCAACACCACTTGTTGAAGAGGCTTTCCCTGCTCCATTTAGGATTTCCTGCTCCTTTATCAAAAATTAGATGGTTGTATGTCTGGGGAACATTTTCTGAGTATTCAAGCCTATTCCACTGATCTGAGGACCTATCCTTATTCCAATACCATGCTGTTTTGATAACTGTTGCTTTGTAGTACAGTTTAAAGTTGGGAAAAGTAATTCCTCCCATATTCTTTTTCCCAATGATTGCTTTAGCTATTCGAGGGTGTTTATTGTTCCAAATGAATTTCAAGAGTGTCTGATCCACTTCTTTGAAGAATGTCATGGGTATCTTTAGAGGGATGGCATTAAATCTGTATAATGCCTTGGGGAGTATTGACATTTTGATGATGTTAATCCTGCCAATCCATGAGCAGGGTATGTGTTTCCATTTCCGTGTGTCCTCTCTTATTTCTTGGAGCAGAGTTTTATAGTTTTCTTTGTATAGGTCCTTCACATATTTAGTCAAGTTGATTCCAAGATATTTGAGTTTGTGTGGTACTATTGTGAATGGGGTTGTTTTCTTAATGTCCATTTCATCCTTATTACTATTGGTGTATAGAAATGCCATTGATTTTTGTGTGTTAATTTTGTAGCCTGCCACCTTGCTATATGAGTCTATTGTTTCTAGAAGCTTTTTGATAGAGTCTTTAGGGTTTTCTAAGTAGAGTATCATGTCATCTGCAAACAGTGAGAGCTTGACTTCTTCCTTTCCTATCTGGATTCCCTTGATATCCTTTTCTTGCCTAATCGCTATAGCAAGTACTTCCAGTGCTATGTTGAATAGGAGTGGTGAGAGAGGACAGCCTTGTCTTGTGCCAGAATTTAGAGGGAAGGCTTTTAGTTTTTCTCCATTGAGGATAATGTTTGCCACTGGCTTGTGGTAGATGGCCTTCACTATATTGAGAAAGGTTCCCTCCATTCCCATCTTGCTGAGAGTTTTGATCAAGAATGGGTGTTGGACCTTATCAAATGCTTTCTCTGCATCTATTGATATGATCATGTGGTTTTTATTTTTCTTGTTATTGATGTTGTGTATTATGTTGATAGATTTACGGATGTTAAACCAGCCTTGCATTCCCGGGATGAAACCTACTTGATCGTAGTGGATGATCTTTTTAACGAGGCATTGAATCCTATTTGCCAGGATTTTGTTGAGGATCTTTGCATCTGCATTCATCAGTGATATTGGTCTGTAATTTTCTTTTTTGGTAGCGTCTCTGTCTGATTTAGGTATCAAGGTGATGTTGGCTTCATAAAAGCTATTTGGAAGTGTTTCTGTTTGTTCAATTTCATGAAAGAGTCTTGCCAAGATTGGCAGTAGTTCCTCTTGGAAAGTTTGATAGAATTCATTAGTGAATCCATCTGGACCTGGGATTTTGTTTTTCGGCAGACATTTGATTACTGTTTTAATTTCATCAATGGTGATGGGGGTGTTTAGATATGCTACATCCTCTTCCTTCAACCATGGAAGATTATAAGAGTCCAAGAATTTATCCATTTCTTCCAGGTTCTCATTTTTAGTGGCGTAGAGTTTCTCAAAGTAGTTTCTGATTACCTTTGAATCTCTGTCATATCAGTAGTGATCTCTCCTTTTTCATTCCTGATACGAGTTATCAAGTTTCTCTCTCTCTCTTTCTTTGTTAGGTTTGCCAGTGGTCTATCAATCTTGTTTATTTTTTCAAAGAACCAACTTCTGCTTTCGTTGATCTTTCGGATTGTTTTTTGAGTTTCCACTTCGTTGATTTCTGCTCTCAACTTTGTTATTTCCTTCTGTCTTCCTATTCTTGGGTCCTTTTGTTGAGCATTTTCTAGTTCTATTAGCTGTGTCATTAAGCTACTCAGGTAAGCTCCTTCTTCCTTCCTGATGTGTGCTTGCAAAGCTATAAATTTTCCTCTCAGTACTGCTTTTGCTGTGTCCCATAAGTTCTGAGAGTTTGTGTCTTTATTGTCATTTGTTTCCAGGAACCTTTTTATTTCCTCCTTGATTTCATCTCGGACCCACTGGTTATTGAGCATGAGGCTGTTTAACTTCCAGGTGTTAAAGTATTTCTTCTGAGTCCCTTTGGAGTTCACAAATAATTTCAGAGCCTTGTGGTCAGCGAAGGTAGTCTGCAAAATTTCTATCCTCTTGATATTATGGAGGTATGTTTTATGTGCCAGCATGTAGTCTATCCTGGAGAATGTCCCATGTACATTGGAGAAGAATGTGTATCCAGGTTTCTGGGGATGGAGTGTCCTATATATATCCACTAGGTCTCTTTCTTCCATTTCTCTCCTCAGGTCTAGTATATTCTTGTTGGGTTTCAGTCTGGTTGACCTGTCCAGTGTTGACAAAGCAGTGTTAAGGTCCCCCACAATTATTGTGTTGTTGTTGATATTATTTTTCAGATTTGTCAACAGTTGTATTAAATATTTTGCTGGCCCCTCATTCGGTGCATATATGTTTAGGAGAGTGAATTCTTCCTGCTCTACGTACCCCTTGATTAATATAAAATGTCCGTCTTTGTCCCTTACAACCTTCCTGAGTATAAAGTTTGCATTATCTGATATTAGTATGGCCACTCCAGCTTTTTTATGGGTGTTGTTTGCTTGGATAACTTTTCTCCAGCCTTTTATTTTGAGTCTATGTTTGTTCTGACTATTCAGGTGCGTTTCTTGTAGGCAGCAGAAGGTTGGATTGAGTTTTTTGATCCATTTAGCCACTCTGTGTCTCTTAACTGGTGCATTTAGTCTATTGACGTTGAGAGAAAGAATTGTCCTGGGATTTAACGCCATCTTTATTTCAAAATTTGGTGTGTCTTTTGGGTAGTCTTGTCTTAGATTAGGTCTTTCAGTTTTTCTCTTAAGACTGGTTTTGTGTCTGTGAAGTTTCTGAGCTGCTTTTTGTCTGTGAAACCATGTATTCTTCCATCAAACCGGAAAGTGAGTTTTGCTGGGTATAGTATTCTGGGTGAAGCATTCATTTCATTCAGTCTTGTCACAATATCCCACCACTGCTTTCTGGCATTGAGCGTTTCTGGTGACAGGTCTGCTGTAAATCTCAGGGAAGCTTGCTTGAACATGATTTCCCCTTTTGATCTTGCTGTTTTCAGAATTCTGTCTCTATCTGTGGGATTTGTCATTGTGACTAGGATGTGTCTTGGGGTGGTTTTTCTGGGGTCTCTTTTGGTTGGTACTCTTCGGGCATGCAGGATTTGATCACATATATTCTTTAGCTCTGGAAGTTTCTCTTTAATGATGTTCTTGACCATTGATTCTTCCTGGAAATTTTCTTCCTGGGTCTCTGGGACTCCAATGATTCTTAAGTTGTTTCTGTTGATCTTATCATAGACTTCTATTTTCGTCTGTTCCCATTCTTTGACTAATTTTTCCATTGTCTGCTCATTTGCTTTAAGTTTTGTGTCCAATCTCTCCTGCTGTATGGAATTGTTATGTATCTCATCTTCCACAGCACCAAGTCTATTCTCAGCTTCTGATACCCTGTCCCAGAGCTTATCCATTTTGTCATTCACTTCGTTTACTGACTTTTTCAGTCCTGTTAGTTGACATGTTATTTCAGTTTGGAGTTTTGTCATTTCTGCCTTCATATTTTCTTGGTTCTTATTAGTGTTCTGTTCAACTCGATCCATGGTTTCTTGGAGTCTGTTGAGCACCTTCCATATTGCTAGTCTAAAGTCCTTATCTGAGAGGTTGATTAGTTGTTCAGTCATTATCTGGTCCTCAGAATTGTCATCTTCATTCTCTATGTCTGATGCTGGCCTTCGTTGTTTCCCCATTGTCACACTTGTATTGTGGGTTTTTCTACGTGTTGTGGTGGTATTCATTGTCTATATGATGTAGGCAACACACTCCTCTGGCTCCTCCCTTTCTGGATGGGCTGACTTGCCTCTAAGGGAGGGGAGTCCTCCGTGGATGAAGCCTCACACTGGGTCAAATCTTAGGCCCGAGCATGCAACAGAGAAGACAGTCCAGAGAGAAATGTTTGCTTCTGTGATATAGCGCCGTTCTTAGTGTGATTTTTCCTTCTTGTTGCAATGGAGTTCTTTCCTTAGAAAGAGTGCACGGCCGCGTAGCGAAGCGGAGCGGCCGTGCTCCTCTGAGCCTCTTTTTGCCCCACTCGCAAGAGTTTCACGCAAGAGGACAGTAGACAGACATAGACAGGTCACACTCACAGTCTTTCACAGCTGAGCCCCACTGGGCCGGATTTTCCCCGCCTGGTGTCACACACAGGGAGCCAGCTTTTGCAAAGGTTAGCCGGTTTTTATGCTCTGAAGTCCCTCCCTGAAAATGGCGTCTGGGCGAGCGAGGTTTCTGGAGGCTCTTTTTGCCCCACTCGCAAGAGTTTCACGCAAGAGGACAGTAGACAGACATAGACAGGTCACACTCACAGTCTTTCACAGCTGAGCCCCACTGGGCCGGTGTACTTTCGCGGATTTTCCCCGCCTGGTGTCACACACAGGGAGCCAGCTTTTGCAAAGGTTAGCCGGTTTTTATGCTCTGAAGTCCCTCCCTGAAAATGGCGTCTGGGCGAGCGAGGTTTCTGGAGGCTCTTTTTGCCCCACTCGCAAGAGTTTCACGCAAGAGGACAGTAGACAGACATAGACAGGTCACACTCACAGTCTTTCACAGCTGAGCCCCACTGGGAGCCAGCTTTTGCAAAGGTTAGCCGGTTTTTATGCTCTGAAGTCCCTCCCTGAAAATGGCGTCTGGGCGAGCGAGGTTTCTGGAGGCTCTTTTTGCCCCACTCGCAAGAGTTTCACGCAAGAGGACAGTAGACAGACATAGACAGGTCACACTCACAGTCTTTCACAGCTGAGCCCCACTGGGCCGGATTTTCCCCGCCTGGTGTCACACACAGGGAGCCAGCTTTTGCAAAGGTTAGCCGGTTTTTATGCTCTGAAGTCCCTCCCTGAAAATGGCGTCTGGGCGAGCGAGGTTTCTGGAGGCTCTTTTTGCCCCACTCGCAAGAGTTTCACGCAAGAGGACAGTAGACAGACATAGACAGGTCACACTCACAGTCTTTCACAGCTGAGCCCCACTGGGCCGGATTTTCCCCGCCTGGTGTCACACACAGGGAGCCAGCTTTTGCAAAGGTTAGCCGGTTTTTATGCTCTGAAGTCCCTCCCTGAAAATGGCGTCTGGGCGAGCGAGGTTTCTGGAGGCTCTTTTTGCCCCACTCACAAGAGTTTCACGCAAGAGGACAGTAGACAGACATAGACAGGTCACACTCACAGTCTTTCACAGCTGAGCCCCACTGGGCCGGTGTACTTTCGCGGATTTTCCCCGCCTGGTGTCACACACAGGGAGCCAGCTTTTGCAAAGGTTAGCCGGTTTTTATGCTCTGAAGTCCCTCCCTGAAAATGGCGTCTGGGCGAGCGAGGTTTCTGGAGGCTCTTTTTGCCCCACTCGCAAGAGTTTCACGCAAGAGGACAGTAGACAGACATAGACAGGTCACACTCACAGTCTTTCACAGCTGAGCCCCACTGGGCCGGTGTACTTTCGCGGATTTTCCCCGCCTGGTGTCTAGTAAGTGGACTTTTAAAAGTAAATTTTTAAAATTGTTACATCTCACAATGTTGTAAAGGTTTACTGTTCTGGTTGAACCTTTTGTGTTATTATTTTTCTTCACTGAGCTTGATGGTCTTGCATCCAATTTTTCCATCAAATTTTCTTTGTTCTGATTAGACTGTTAGTATGTGGCAATGTGCTTCTGAAACTGTGTAGATAGGTTATTTATATATTTTATATATTAATATATATTATATATTTTATATATTAATATATTATATATTTTATATATTAGAATATATATTATTATATTATATATTTACATATTAGAAGCTGTGATTGCTGCAGGACTCTTTGGAAGGGAAATAATCTGTCCATCCATTCTCAGAAGGCCTCAGTTTGTAGTCTAGATTTCATCTACTTGAGACAATTCAGTTACATGTTTTAATTCTGAGAATAGTTGTGAGGCTGAGCTGTTTATTTATTAAAAAAATTAATGGTAACATTTGAGTTTGGAAGTTCTTGAAATGAATTCAGATATTTCACTAATGCTTGATAATGCTCTTCTCCCACCCCCAAATTATACTTTTCCTTTTTCCTGGATAATTTCTCATTCCTTCAAGCTCAGCTTGAATGACATTTAATATATCTTCATTCATTATAGAAAATGAACACAGATATTCATTTTCTTTAGAGAAGCTATATATCTCTGCTTTGTTAAAGGGAGAACAGTTTCAGAAAGTGGACACTGCCTATTTAAGCCAACCAAATGACAGATCCATTATTATACTCTATACAACTTTGACCTGCAATAGTAGAGGCTGGTATCAGAGTGATAGGGCTGCTGTTGTAGACTTAGTTGTAGCCACGGATCTTGAGAGATTTGGGGGTCAGATGATTAGGCAGACCAGAGTGGTCAAATGGTAGGTTTTTTTGGGCTTTTCAGTGCTGTGAGACTTCAGCTCTAACAAGTAACCAAGTCTGATTCAAGGTTAATACTGACATATTCTCTGTAGGAAGGAAGCCTAGGAATAATATTGGACTCTATCATCCCAAGTGCTTTCAAAGATTCTTTGGCAGGTATTAAACAGAACCCCTATTGAGACACATTCCTTATATTTGCATCTTGTGTGACATGTTCACAAGCATTTTCCACAATAGCTGTATTTGGCTGTCATGACTTTCTGTAGTCAGCAGACCCCAAATGATTATCCTTAGGATTTTTATAGCTTTCAGAAAGAGTCATTGAGAAGTTAAGTGATTTATTCACTGTCACAGAGCCAGCAAGTGATTGCTGGGAAAAGGAATTCCAGGCCACTGATTTATACTTTGACAAATTCTCCACAGCATCACACTATCTTGAAATCAGTTTTCAATGACCTTGCTGCTTCTTTATGCCTGATCAACCTGGCAGCGTTAATGGCTAGCCTTCTTAGAACAAGTTAGCTTCACCAAAAGCACTGAAGAATCCTATGGTTTATTTATTTATTTATTTATTTATTTATTTTTAGAAAACTGTCACGATACTGCCTGTCTTCAAGTCTCAGCTTCTGTTTACTGGCAGCATGATTTAGGAAATTCTTAATCAAACTTAATGTAAAAATAGTGTTGTTAGCTTCAGAGGAGTTTTTCCCATGTATTTCATAAAATAGCATTTGACGTGTAAGAAGCAATCAATAAGAATTTGTGGGGATTAAACAGTTGTATAATCTTTTGTTCTTTGTACTATCTTATTTTAAACAAATGTGAGTTCTTACTCAACATGAAATCAATGTTGTCAGTTATGATGTTTTGTTTTGGGACCTTTAATTTTTTGATGCCCACCATGCAAAACATTACATATAGAGAAGAGATCATTGCAATATATGAATGCTTCAGCCTAACATATTGTACAAGAGTGATAGAAGATTACATTGGCAAAGTTGTTGCCTGAATATGGTGCCCAAGCACATGTCAACTGCATCTCCCCTCTGAGATTTGTACTTTTTATTTTCTTTGTCTCTTTTTTTAACTGCTCAGTGCTACTCGTAGCTTTGCTCAGGATGCTTTCCTGGCATGCTCAGGGGTCCATATTGGGATGCCGGTGACCTAACTCAGGTCGAACTCCTGAAAGACAAATGCCTTACCCGCTGTTTTATCGCTCTGCCCCCCTGAGATTTGTACTTTTATACTTAACTCTAGGTCACATATTGAGGTTCTCTGCCTTTTGTGAAGCCTACATTCTCTCTTGAGCACATTATTTTTTCTTTCTTATTCTTTCACTCCCCTTCCTGCGTACCTCTGAATAAAATCTGTTTTTACTTAAAAAAAAAATAAGGCTACACTATCTTTATTTTGGCTTTTTCTCGTAATTCTCACTTTCAGGTTTGTGGTAATTTTCCAAAAGAAAAATAATGATATATCTAACTGAATACGTTTCCAAATTTTAGCCTATTTGAAAGAAGAGCCCTTCTCAATGCCACAGTTTCACTCTGATAAGTTTCCCAACTTCTTCCTCTATTAAAAAAATTGGCTCTTAGAAGGATCATTTTGTGATATCAATATTCCATAAATGCAGCAAGGCCAGACTTAATGGTCAGCCAGATAAAGAAGACAGATTTGTTACAAATTATTTTTTTCACATGTCTTTGATTTGCTACAAATGTGAGCTGCAAGAATCATTGTGCCTCTCAGCAGGAGTTTGTCTTTAATTGTTCCCAACAAGCAAGGAGTCCAAGATGGTAAAATGGAGTGATTACTGACTGCAGATGGATGATCTTATCTGCAGTTTCTTACCTGCAGAGATCCAGCACATTAATTAAAAGCATTTAAAGGGGATGGAATTAGCATTTCTTCTTTAATATATTCTGAAGTTATATTTTGCTGTCCACAGATCTTGATACCACTTGTTAACATAAAATTGCATGTTAAAGTACTCCAATTAATACTTCTCCCTTCATAAAATGTTTCATAGTATATAAAACCATTTTTTTTTGTTTCAAAATAGAAATCAAGATTAGCAAAGACATAGGCAGATCTGATGACTTAGTCGCTTGGTATTTTTCCTCATGTCTTATAACTTTTCCAGGGTTTATGTTATCATCTAAATTTTTCAAGTTCATAGTTTCTGGGGAATCAAAGAGAAACAAAGAAAACTATCTTAAATCGAGAGACATGTATACTTTCTGATTTTCTCTATTCCCTACCACAGGAGGAATTTGAAATGATTCCCGGTATCCTTGATCAATGTGATTATTGAATACATTTGTCAACTTAGCTATTTTATTTTATAAAAATTGAGATCTAGTAACAACATAAATTAATAAAATACATAGGCTCATTTTAATGAAGTAATATAATTTGAGGTACAGTGTGACATACATAACATACATAGTTATTTATGGATCTTGCTGGCTATTAAATCCATTATTTTGACTAGATATTGGCACTTATAAGATGTTGAAAAATTGTTTGTTAAACAAATAAATTAGTTTAATGTAGTTACAAGGTCCAAGACATTGATTGAAGACAATTAAACCTATCAGAGTGATCAGAGTCTCCTTTCTTCTGGCTATTCAACTTGGGTTTGTCACTTAAGAATTCAGACTACGACATGAAGCTCACCAAAGAGTGATGAGTGCTGTTAGAGAAATTACTACATTGAGAACTATCCTAAAAATGTGAATGAATTAGGGAAGTAGAAAGCCTGTCTAGAGTACAGGCAGGGGGTGGGGGTGGGGAGGAGGGAGACTTGAGACATTGGTGGTGGGAATGTTGCACTGATGAAGGGGGGTGTTCTTTATATGACGGAAATCATAGGACTACAATCACATTTGTAATCATAGTGTTTAAATAAAGATTAAAAAAAAAGATTGTAGGCCACACAGGTGGTGGCTAGGGCATGAATAAAGCTAATATTTCCAAAATAGAAAAAAAAAAAGAATTCAGACTAAGGACCATATTCCTAACCACCCACACACAATTGATCTGAAAAATAATTTATTTTATGCTAACCTGATGTTAGTCATTGTTCTCTTTCATTATAACAGTAGCAGTACAGTCTGTGGAGCTTCCTCCTACCTATGAATAGGTTAATTTTTATAAATCACAAAGTAAGAAGTGCAGAAATGGAAATCTTAAAGTATTTTCTGTTCCAAAACCAAAGCTTATTTCACCCATCAGATAAGTTTGTAATGTATTAACTAAAGAAAGGCCAATTTCTGCAACTCCCTAGTAAAAAGATTTTCTGCTTTTGGCACTTTCTTTCTATCATGGTGTATACCTTATATTACCATACAAAGGAGTTAGGAGTGATGGAGTGGTTACGGTGAGAAGGAATTGAAAGTCAGGTCTTTCGTAAAGGAATGGTTATACTGGTGAGTGCAATGTTAGGATCATTTATCTTAGGAACCGCTTTTAACAAAGTGTAATAATAGGTTAACTTGGAATTATAAGATGGTGAGAACACAGATCATGGATTAATTCAGTGCTTCTCAAATAGTGGGGCTCGCCCTCCAGGGCTCCCCATAAAGAGGGGCACGTTTGACCTCGGCAAACACTGTCATAACAGGCTAACCCCCATGTTTATGTTTCTGTATGTCTCTGGAGCTGAGAGTTGCTGTGTCCTGCTTCAAACCCGGCTTCGAAAAGCTATGCATTGCAAAACATGCTCATTGTAGCCATTAATCCAGACATCATCTCTGATTAAAAATCAGCTCAAATTATTTTATATATTTTTGTTTTGCAGGTTAAAGTATTTTTTTTTATTAAAGATACTATTTGCAGTCTCAGGGGGCCACGAACTTTTTTTCCTTCTTCTTAGAGGGGCATGAGAGAAAATAACTGAGAAGCACTGGGTTAATTCAAGGCAAAAAATGATTGACTCAAAGGGGGGTTGTAATTTTTTTACCCCACCCCCAGGATTTTGTAATTATTTTTGTAGTAATAATTGTTGTCATAGTCCCTTTGTGGCCTATAGGTTTTCTATTTCTTTTTCTTTAGAGAAAAGCTGTTAAAAGGTCAGAGACATATGGAGAAGAGAGAAGCAGTTGTGATTGTTGTTCTGTATTCCTGTAGGTGTTTGGTGCAGAGGAGGGAAGTTGGCATAACTTGAACAGAGGTTAGAAATAGAGGTTATTTTTGGAATTGTGAAATCAGGGAGCACAAGTCACTAGCACACAAAGAAAAAAAGCAACAAATTAGAAATGGCTCCCAGAATGCTTAGTTAGAAAGCTGATTATGCTCATCTTTTCCTTAGTGTAACTGGAAAAACAACCAAGTATGCCTATGCAAAGTGACACATGTTGGTTCAATAAAACACCTCAACTATAAATTCTATTAAGACAGGCATTATGACTATCATATTGATAGCAAACATATTACATGTTTAAACCAAGCACATATCAAATTATTTGCATTGACAAAGTATCATATGGGCCCTGGATACAGTCCTTCTAAATGTGAATCCTACAATTCCAATATAATAAATACATTTACATGAGGATTTTATTTCCCCATCCATAAAAGAAAAAAAAACATGATATCTTAGGCAAAGTGAAAAGAAAAGATGTTAGTGCCTGTAAAGTATTCAGAACATGTCCTAGAATGTAATTAATCCTCAAAAATTATTATAACTTTCCCCTTAATCCTCAAATCTTCTGACACTGCTCACATCTCTAGGATTCTTCCTTGAATATTACTTTCTCTGTGAATATCAATATTTTTCCTGCCTTCATTCTTTTCTCTTTTTGATTTTTTTCACTCTTGCCATTACAAAATTAAAACCTGATGGTGAATTTCTTTGTTATTTCTTTGTTTATTTTGGGGCTACATCAGGTGATGCTCAGAAGTTACTCCTGGTTATGTGCTCAGAAATAGTTCCTGCCTTGGGGGACTATATAGGATGCCAGTGATTAAATCTAGGTTTGTCCTGGTCAGCAGCGTGCAAGGCAAATGCCCTACCATTGTGCTATGTATCCGGCACCTCTCTGTCATTTTCTAACTAAAATATTGAGAAAGAAAAACAAAACACATCCAAATTTCTATGGAAAAAAGCCAATTGAAATTAGATACAAATCTTCACAATTTATGAAAAGTGCCATATTGTCATAAAATATTTACATCATCATTAACCTCTGACCTCTCTTTCTGCATATTTCTCTCTCTCTCTCTCTCTCTCTCTCTCTCTCTCATGGGTTGTCAGGGATCAGATCTGGATCATTTTTGTGTAAGGCAGTGGTTAACCACTTTACTATATTTTTGCCTTTCTCATATTTTCTTTACTTTAGCACTAGGATATAAAACAGAACTTTTTTTTTTCTATTCACCTGTATTGCATTTTGTTTAGGGGCAACAGTTTTGTGGCCACACCCCACACCCAGCCACACTCAGGACTATTCATGGCTTTGCACTCAGGAATTACTTCTGTAAGTGTTCAGGTGTTCATATAGGATGCTTGGGATTGAATGCAAGTGCCCTTCCTACTGTAATATTGTTTTGATTCCTGTATTGAAATTTTTATTTTATTTTATTCAGCTACTCTTATTAGAATCACTGCTGTTTTGAAATATTTTTTTCACTGCAAATACATAGTTTTTATTAAGTTGTGGTTGTTTTTATATCATATTTATATGAAATTATTTTTCTATATTGTAACAACCTAGCTTAAATGGAAACTTTCTTGTAGTTGCATGCTATATAGTCATATTATTTCTTGTGTAATGCTAAAGATTTAATTATTCAATTAATTATTTACATATTAAAATATAATATTTAGAAAATTTAATCATTTGCTCGTCATTTAACTAATGTTGTAGAGCAATTCAAGCCTATTTCTGTTTATGTTTATTGTTTTCTAATATATTACTACTTCCAAATACACATTAGAATAATAAATCAGTGAATCAAGATGTATTTAAAAATGGCTAGCTGCTATCATTCTTATAATGATAATAATGACAGACACTACAAATATCTATATGAGACATTATCTAGATGGATGATATCGATTTCAAAATTGTCACAAAAAGTTGATTTTATGACCACGTACAAATGTAGAGCATGAGGGTC
Source organism: Suncus etruscus (assembly GCF_024139225.1). Taxonomy (NCBI): domain Eukaryota; kingdom Metazoa; phylum Chordata; class Mammalia; order Eulipotyphla; family Soricidae; genus Suncus; species Suncus etruscus. The sequence goes on from NC_064856.1 coordinate 40,098,960, forward strand.
CTAGAAATAAAGAATTTGTCAAAAGTCACATCACCAGATGTAGAAGGGCTGAAATTCATAGTTTTTTTGACACTAGATTCCACAGCTTTGGAGTCTTTCTTATGTTTCTTACTGAAGATTGTATGAGGTCCTTCCCCTAGTCAATCAGATTAAGTATCAGGTCCTTCCCCTAGTCAGTCAGATTAAGTAATGATAAATTCGTAGTATTTGATGGAAGATATTTGAGAGCTGCTATTTAACTCACACAACTGAACAACATCTATAGAGAAAATCATTAAGAAACAAAGATCCATGTATTTAAGTATTCACCTGTGATTCATAGACATTTGGAAACAAAAGACACTGTCCTTTTTCTAATAGGAAGGGACAGAAAATGATGATGGAGGTCTGAAAGAAGTGGTTGGACAAGAGAGCTTTCTGTTTTTTGTTTGTTTGCTTTAATACCTTTATTTAAGCACCATGATTATGAACATGTTTGTAGTTGGATTTCGAACCCCCTTCACCAGTGCAACATTCCCACCACAAGTGCCCCAAATTTCCTCCTCCCCCCCAAACCCTTGCCTATATTCCAGACAGGCCTTCAATTTCTCTCACTTATTAAAATTGTCATAATAGTTGTTAGTGTAGTTATTTCTCTATCTGTACTAATCACTCTTTGTTGTAAGCTTCATAGAGCTTGCTTTTTTTATGAATACCTTTAATAAATCCCTCAGGAGTATCTTTTAGATATAATCTATTGAAACTCATTGATTGCCTTGAAACTAAATGCCATTCTGCGTTCCTACTTTAGTCTGAAAATTTTTATTTGTAGACTTACTAGTTATACTGCTGTCTATTAAATCTTCTTTTAAAATTTTATTTTATTGTTTGTTTATTGTTCTATAAAATCCTTCATAGTTGAATTTTAAATATACAGGGAATGAAGGCCATTCCCACCATCAGTGTCAACCACCCTCTAGCAATGTTCCCAGAGTGCATCATATACCATGACACTTCGCCCCCTGGCCTGCCAGTATAACAGACTCATTTAAGTTTATGTTGTTAAAGTTTAGGTCCCTTGATTCTATTGTTGTTGACTTTGGCTTGGATATTTAGTTATGTCCTTTTTTTCCTCCACCAATGCACCTGAGATCACTTGTCATTGGTCCCCATATTTTCTTGTTTCTTGTCTTCTTATTTTATAGAAAAATGTAGAAATATGAGTTAAGACAAAATAATTCATGTTCCAGTTTCTATGAAAAAGGCATCTATTTAAAAGATGAAAAAAAAAACAACAATAAAAGGAGGTGGCAGTTTTTGCATAGGCCCTGCAAAAGTTAGGGAAAAAAGAAAGGAAAAACCTTTGAGCTAAAAACAGGTGTCCCTACCCATGAAGACCCATAAGACCAACTACAGACTCCAGGTGTACTAAGTTGTCTAACCCAAAGTCTTTCTTCATGGTCCCAGTAAAAATTCTCTCTAATAACTGTTTATTTACACTCTGTGGTCATATATGGATTAAGAGTTAAATGAGATATTATAGTAAATTTTAAAACTGTCCTTCCCAGGGTCCATTTGAACCATGCTGTCAGTATATGAGCTCATCAGATCAGCTTGGCAGATCCTCAAATTCATGGACTGAGTGGCCAGTTATGTGGCCATGTCACTCCCCTATAATTTTTTAAATTAATATCTTTATTTAAACACCTTGATTACAATTATGATTGTAGTTGGGTTTCAGTCATGTAAAGAACAAACCCCTTCACCAGTGCAATATTCCCATCATCAATGTCCCAAATGTCCCTCCTCCCCACCCTATCCCTGCCTGTACTCTTGACAGACTTTTTACTTTCCTTATTCATTCACATTGTTATGATAGTTCTCAGTGTAGTTATTTCTCTAACTGCGCTCAACACTCTTTGTGGTGAGCTTCATGTTGTGAGCTGGACCTTCCAGCCCATGTTTCTTTGTCTCTGAGAATTATTGCAAAAATGTCTTTTATTTTTCCTAAAACCCATAGATGAGACTATTCTCACTCCCTCTATCTCTATCTCTATCTTTATCTCTCAAAAGAGAGACTATCTCTCTCCCTCTGGCTTATTTCACTCAGCATAATAGGTTCCATGTACATCCATGTATAGGAAAATTTCATGACTTCATCTCTCCTGACGGCTGCATAATATTCCATTGTGTATATGTACCACAGTTTCTTTAGCCATTCATCGGTTGAAGGGCATCTTGGTTGTTTCTAGAGTCTGGCTATAGTAATGAAGATAGGTGTGAGGAAGGGATTTTTGTATTGTATTTTTGTGTTCCTAGGGTATATCCCTAGAAGTGGTATAGCTGGATCATTTGGGAGCTCAATTTCTAGTTTTTGGAGGAATCTTCATATAGCTTTGCACAAAGGCTGTACTAGACGGCATTCCCACCAGCAATGCATAAGAGTTCCTTTCTCTCCACATCCTCACTAGAATACAAGATATATTGGACTCCTGGGTTCTGTCCCTGAAACTGCCTGGTTCTTGAACACACTAGGAGCAAACTCTGAGCTTAGAATGTGGAGCTGCCTTTGAGCACTATAGAGTCTAACTCAAAGCAAAGTGAAGGAGCCTGAAGCCATAGTTTATCCAGATGGGGCTCTTGCATTACACATGACTGACCTGTGTTTGATCTCCTGTGTCTTATGGTCTCCTGAGCTCACCAGAAGTGATTTCTTCACATAGAATCAGGAATATCCCTTGGACACTGCTGGATGTGCCTCAAAATATGAGAAAAATTAAAATACATAGAAATTGTGCCTAAGTTATATATAAATGCTATGCCACTTTATATAAGGGACTAGGTATATTTAATTTTGTGTATCTTGAGGTCTGGAAATGACTTCTTGTAGATTCAAGAATGAGTCTAGGTCACAATCTTTAATGATTTTTTGTCCAGTTTATACATTCAGTAATCACTTCATTATTATTATTCCTGATAACTATGTCTTCATTGGATTTAAAGAACTCCATTAATTGAATTAAAAGATATACACATGATTTGTTTTGAGCAGAACTCCTGACATTTTTTTGAATTTAAACACCATGATTACAAGGCTGTCCTAAATATAATTTTTTCCACAGATAAAGTTATTCATGATTGAGTTACAGTCATAAATGAACAACCATCACCAGTGTACATTTCCCATTGCCAATGTCCCAGTATCCCTCTTACTTTGTCTGATGCTCCTGAAGTTTAAATATTTTTATAAACATGGGTAATAAATACTATAAAATCCTATTACAATAATTTTAAAGATATCTCATGTGATTTAAAATAATTCTGAAAGAAATGATAGTAAACTTATTTATACATGTTTTTCCAACTTTAATGAATATTTTAACCAAAACTCAGAAATCAGTATGATTTCATCTCGAAATTCAATCATGCACTTAATGCTTTCTTCTTTCATTAGCAGTTTTTCAAATGCACATAAAATAGTTGAAACTTCTTGCTTTAAATCCTATAGTAGCTCTTAGTTACTTTGGGGGACAAAATCCCAAATACATCTATGATCTTCAAAATATTTCATAGCTTCTCCTTTCCTACTTTTATTCTCCATTTTTATCACCTATCGCCAGCCCACTCAGGCTTTTCAAAATGTATTTTTCTGCGGTACAATATGATCACTTTTGTCCATCTGCCAGGAATGACCTTCTCTCCACATTCTTAAAGTCTCAGGTCTTTTGAAAGACCTTTTGGGATTGTATTCTGTGCTCTTTACATGCTTAGTGACTTCATTAAATAATGATTTCTGTACAAGTACATTCTTTGTATCATCCCTTCAAGATAGGATGGAGAGTAAACACTATTAATTAAGAGTAGCCTCTTCTGGACTTCACATTTTACAGCAAATATTATAAAATCAGATATCTCACTGATGCAAATGAAATTTTTATCAATATATTAATATAATCACAATATTTATAAACTTATCTGGGACATAATAAATTCTCTTTATACATTAGCTGTTTTAATGAATCTTTTACTGATACTGTTTTCATTTTTATTTTTTAAATTTTTTAATTTTTACTTTATTAGTACATGTTGACAAGAGGATTTTGAACTACAGAATGGGAATTTAGAATTATTGAAGTTTTATTTTTGTGCTATACCTAGCATTACTTATGACTTACTTCTGGTCTGTGCTTCAAGATCACTCCACAAAGCTATATGTGGTATAGAGATATCGATTCAGGGTCAACAAACTCAAGGCAAATTACTTAATCCCTGTACTCTGGCCTGGCATAAGAATTTAGATCTCAGTTGCAACTCTGCTATATGATCTTTGGGAAGTACTCACATATTTAAGAGCTCAAAATTATGATCAAAAACATCTTTGTGGCACACTTACCATTGCTCAGTGTTTACTTCTGGTTTTGTGCTCAGGAATCATTCCTAGCATTGTCCAGGGGACCCATATGAGAAATTGTGGATTAAATTGAACCTTGCAATTAGATTCAGCCTTGCACAAGATTCCTTTCCACTGTACTATTGCTCTAGACCCCTTTCAAAGCATTAATTTTTGGTTTTGGACCCACTCTCAGCTATTCTCAGGGGTTACTTCTGCATCTGTACTCAGGAATCACTCTGATTATGCTCTGAGGACCCTATGGGATGCTGAAGATGCATGCAAGGTAAACATTTTACCTGCTGCTCCGGCCTTTAAAATATTTCTTAAGAAATTTTATTTATTAAAATCTCCAAACTTATTATCTTTTTATACTTTTTTGTTAAGCTATGGGGTATAGTATATAATATGGATTATCTCTAAACATATTATCTTTTTATTCTTTTTTTGTTTAAGCTATGGGATATAACATATAATATGGAGTACTTGATAGACTAGAATAATATAACTCCTACTTATTAGCATTAATATTTTTTGAGTTATATTAGCAGTGCTTACTTCTGGCTATACTCTCAGGGATTGCTTCTTATGGTGATCAAGGTACCATATAGGGTGCTAGGGATCCACCTCAGACCAGTCATATGCAAAGGCAGTGCTTATCTGCTGTGGTATCCACTCTTGCTCCTATTCTTTTTAGTTAGGCACTGTAATTTATAATTGATAATACTGTTGATAATAATAGTTGTTAATACTGTATCAAAAATATAATGTTACACCACATCCTGCACCAAAGTCTCTATAGCTTTTCATCCCAGTCTCTTTAAAAATATTTTCATAGGTGCCATGGTTGACAAGAAGTTAATACTTTTAGGCAAACAATTTTTGGCATAGAGTTTTCCAAACTCAAACTAACAAAAGTATCAATGTCCCTTCATTAATATGCTAAGTTTCTCTCTAACCCCTAATTCCCTCCTTAGCAAAGTTTTTTTTAATTTTATTTTCATAGTTTGGATCTGATGTTTCTAATACTGTTGGTTCAATGTCCACGATCTATATGTTAGCACCTGTCAATGTTCTCTCTTCTACCACCCCCTCCTCATCAGCTCATTCTTGGATTTCTTTTTTTATATAATCCAGAGCAAAGGATTTGTCCTCATTTCATGTCTTATGTTTCTTTATCTTATTTATCCTTATGCTATATAAGTAGAATATCCATTTTTGTCCTTCTCTCTCTAACTTCACTTAACATGACACTCTTAAAAAAGAAAGAGAGAGAAAGAAAGAAAGAAAGAAAGAAAGAAAGAAAGAAAGAAAGAAAGAAAGAAAGAAAGAAAGAAAGAAAGAAAGAAAGAAAGAAGAAAGAAAGAAAGAAAGAAAGAAAGAAAGAAGAAGAAGAAAGAAAGAAAGAAAGAGAAAGAAAAGAAAAAGAAAGAAGAAGGAGGAAGGAAGAAGAAAGAAAAAGAAAGAAAGAGAAAGAAAGAAAAGAAAGAAAGAAAGAAAGAAAGAAAGAAAGAAAGAAAGAAAGAAAGAAAGAAAGAAAGAAAGAAGGAAGGAAGGAAGGAAGAAAGAAAGAAAAAGAAAGAAAGAAAGAAGGAAGGAAGGAAGGAAAGAGAGAAGACGAAAGAAAGAAAGAAAGAAAGAAAGAAAGAAAGAAAGAAAGAAAGAAAGAAAGAAAGAAAGAAAGAAAGAAAGAAAGAAAGAAAGAAAGAGAAAGAAAGAAAGAAAGAAAGAAAGAGAGAAAAAGAAAGAAAGAAAGAAAGAGAGAGAGAAAAAGAAAGAAAGAAAGAAAGAAAGAGAGAGAGAGAAAGAAAGAAAGAGAGAGAAAAAGAAAGAAAGAAAGAAAGAAAGAAAGAAAGAAAGAAAGAAAGAAAGAAAGAAAGAAAGAAAGAAAGAAAGAAAGAAAGAAACAATGAAAGAAAAAGAAGGAAAGAAAGAAGAAAGAAGGAAGGAAGGAAGGAAGGAAGAAAGGAAGGAAGGAAGGAAGGAAGGAGGAAGGAAGGAAGGAAGGAGGAAGAAGGAAGGAAGGAAGGAAGGAAGGAAGAAAGAAAGAAAGAAAGAAAGAAAGAAAGAAAAGAAAGAAAGAAAGAAAGAAAGAAAGAAAGAAAGAAAGAAGAAAGAAAGAGAAAGAAAGAAAGAAAGAAAGAAAGAAAGAAAGAAAGAAAGAAAGAAAGAAAGAAAGAAAGAAAAAAGAAAGAAGAAAGAAAGAAAGAAAGAAAGAAAGAAAGAAAGAAAGAAAGAAAGAAAGAAAGAAAGAAGAAAGAAAGAAAGAAAGAAAGAAAGAAAGAAAGAAAGAAAGAAAGAAAGAAAGAAAGAAAGAAAGAAAGAAAGAAAGAAAGAAAGAAAGAAAGAAAGAAAGAAAGAAAGAAAGAAAGAAAGAAAGAAAAAGAACGAAAAAGAAAGGAAAGAAAAAGAAAAATGACCTGGAAAGATTATGTAGCTAATGTGTTACTTGCCTTTCTAGAGCTAATATTCTTTACATTTAGGTGAGCCCTTTATTTTCCAAAGCACAAAGAAACAACGCATTATTACACTATTCTCATTTTAAAAGTTAATAGGATTCAATAAATGCTGTATTATTCTTTGACGTGGCTCTGAATCAATTAAGAAATAATAACAAGCATTATATTATAACCTAATCTTTGTTTTGGGGGCTTATAAGAGAATTATGTAGTTCTTATATAAGATCCCAGGGTCTTTTTTCTATTTGAACTAGCTAGTGAAACAACCTGCTCAAGTTGTTGAGTATTCAGAGGCAACATATATTTACAACCCATCTCTACTGCTTTGTGTGGAGAGGGAAGATGAAAGTGGCCAAGTTAATTCCCAGTGTAAATTTTTGGCAATTGACTATAGAGATAGGATTTCACACTGAGTAGCTCAATATTCCTCTGTGGAAAGTAGTGAGATGCGATGATGATAAAGCACTCTTTGACTAATAAATACAGGCAAACTACTTTCATTGTCAATTATAAGGGCCGAGTAATTTGTGAAGCTAGTAGGGAATTTACCTTGTAGATTTCCAACATTAGTTCTGTCCCCATGACCCCATAGTCCCCTGGTTCCATGAGGAATATTCCTGATACAGAGCCAGGAGTAAATCCCAAGTAGTGCCAGGTGTCTAAAAAACAAACTAAATAAATGTCAGTTATAGAGGGATGTGCATTTAGGTATTAGATGGTGTTGCATAGATTCTAAAAACAAATATAATGAAACAGTGCCATTATGTAGCTGATACTATGGATCAAAAATGCATTGTTGTTGCTGTGGTTTACAAAAGAATAAAAGCAGTAGAAATTATCAGAAATATTTGTTATTAATAAACAATCTAGGATTTCCTTAGTAAGCTAGTTTGATTATTTGTTTGCTTTTTGGCTATTCAGTTTTGTGCTTAGAAATCATTTACAGCAATGCTGGGGAACCATGTTATGCTAGGGATTGAACTCAGGCCCCCAAAATACAAAACATATACTCATCCTATTTAGTTATATCTCTTCCACTCACTATTTTGGTTTTGAACCTATATGCAACTTATGGAATATTAGGTTTTGTCTTATTCAAAGGGACCTAAAATATTTTTGGAATGGAGCATTTCCCAGAGTCTCTGACATTATTTACTCATGGAAATTATGCCTTTTTTGTATAAAAAGTTCTAAGATGAGAACTTGAGCCATATTTATGTAATCTCCTTCAAATTTCTTTGAGAATTTTTACAAAAGAATTTTATTTTCATAGCTAGTTTATATAAGGAAGTGGGGAACAGGTGGTATTTTCTGAAGCATTTACATAATACTGAAAGTCTTTTGAGGGTCTGCATATGTGTAGGAGTAAATCTATGTATTTACATAATATATGTCTACTTTATAGCTGTTCATATATGTAAACAAATATGGTGCCATATATGTTTCTGGCGCAGTTCAGGGAGATGATTGCAATTTCTGTCTTATGACTTCTTCCTCTCTAAAATGGTGGCAGAGACTAAGCCTGATGTAGGAATTATTCCAAGGAGGAAAAAATCAACCTAATTAGCACTGTCCAGAAGAGTTCAATAAGTTTGGCAATGCTACTTGAAAGAGGTCTAATCTATAAGATAGTAGCCAGCCAAGTAAAGGTTATAATTGAAAGTAATATTTAATTTAGGTAGTTTATTAATTCATCTACCTGTTACAAACAAGACCCCATTGAGCATGTTAGATCAAGCTTCTGGGGATTGAATTGCATTAGATTTTCCACTTAACAGGTCAGGTTTATTTTGGTCTCCAGAATTTACTTTGTACAGACAAGTAGTCACTGACATTTAAATATATACTAAATTTATGCAGTAAAGGTCAAAAATGGCTTTCTCCTTGAGGATAATCATAAATCCAAGGGTTTCCTAGATACAAAGATTTTTGTAGTCCAAATAACTCTGATTACTTTGTAGATTAAAGGTCTTATATATGGACAAATTATCTAGCTTGACTTAGGAGCTATGTAATGTAAAGTGTTTAAAAATTGGAGGTTAAATCATGTAAAGAAAGTACAGATATATATGAATGTTTATATGCATATCACTAAACTCTAACAATTTATTCATGTTTTGGGCTATAAAATCACTTTGTAAAATTTTTGTAAAACCTTAACTTGTGATTAGGTTCTTTTCTTATAAGGATGGACATATGACTGAGGAATATAAATTGATTTTTATTATTCTTTAGAGATTCCTATGTCCCTATACGATATCCTATAGTCCATGTGATTGAACTTGTTACAATAGGTGAAAGAAGCAATTATGTTGAAAACTAACTTATGTTCTGCATAAAACGCTGTCCAAGTATACCTAGACCCACTATGCAATAAGAAAATAAAACTTGCCTTAAAAAGTGGACCAAATGGGGTTTGGAGCAGTACCATAGTGGGTAGGTCATTTAACTTGCATGCAGCTAACTCAGATTCAATCTCCAACATCCCATACGGTCCCCTGAGCACTGCCAGATGTAATTTGAGTGCAGAGCCAGGAGTAACCCAAGAGCTGCCATGTGTGGCCAAAAAAAAGACAAAAAAAATTTGTGCCACATTAGTGTGCTGGCACATATGCTACAAAAAATTTGTGCCACATTAGTGTGCTGGCATATATGCTACCTGAACTCATTTTTCGATGCTATACATGTGTACTATCAGACCAAAACATGGCACTCAAGCACACATCACCTGCATCTATCCTATTGATATATTGGCTTTCCTACTTTCATGTTGGTTTGTGTATCAGGTCTCTCCACATTTGGAAAAGCCTATTACTTGAGTCCATTACTTTCTCCCTTTCTTATCCTTTCCTCTTTACCTCAGTACGTTCAAACGAAATATGTTTTTCTTCAACAACTACAAAAAGAAATTAATGTGGATATAGAATTAAGCTCACTCCAGTCATGCAGAAGAACTCAGCATGATCCCCAACATCACATATGGTCTCCTCAGTATTGATTCCTAAGCACTAAGTCAGGAGAAAGGCCTGAGTGTGACTCCACCCTGGATTTAGGTGTAGCTACCTGAGACCTGCCCATTTCTGGGAGGGGTCTTGGGAACCAGATATTACATTAACCATACCTGCAAGACCCCGCCCATTTCCTGGGAGGGGTCTTGGAAGGGATAGATAAGGCTTTGACCAGAGAGGATTAGGCCTTTTTGCCCTTTTTTGCCCCTTTCTGCCAGAATGGAGAGGTTTGAGGAAAAGACATGACCGGACAAGTTAAGACGCAGGGCAAGCTAAGGATAGCATGCATAAATGGTTGAGATTGACTACACATATGGTGGGTAGGGCATGAATAAAGTTGATGCTTCCTGAAGCCTGCCTGTGAGTGAGTGCAATACCTGTCGCTTTCCTGGACCCCAGACCCGCAGGTTGATGGGGTATGAAGCCATGTGGCCATGGCCTAAGAATAAAGGCCTCCATCCATCTCCATCCAGAAACATCGTTAATTATTTAATTCTACAACTGGCGCCTGAACTCATTTTTCCATGCTATACATGTGTACTGTCAGACCAAAACATGGCACTCAAGCACATATCACCTGCATCTATCCTATTGATATATTGGCTTTCCTACTTTCACGATGGTTTGCGTATCAGGTCTCTTCACATTTGGAAAGCCTATTACTTGAGTCCATTACTTTCTCCCTTTCTTATCCTTTCCTCTTTATCTCAGTATGTTCAAACGAAGTATGTTTTTCTTCAACAACTATAAAAAGAAATTAGTGTGGATATAGAATTAAGCTCACTCCAATCATGCAGAAGACCCCAGCATGATCCCCAAGGTCACATATGGTCTCCTCAGTATTTATTCCTAAGCACTAAGTCAGGAGAAAGGCCTGAGTACCACCAGGCTCTCCCTAAACCCCCAAAATACAAATAAATGATTATAATAAATACATGGTTTTACAGTTAGACTCATCAGATTAGAAGTCAGGGTAAATAATCACAGTGCTTATTACCCAGTAAATATTTATTTTTCTGAATTATATTCTACCTATTATAGTAGTTCTACAGGTATGATTAGCTATTCTGGATGTAAAATATATTCTTTTGGTAATTTAGATAATTGAAGGCTTTAAATCAGGTGAACCATGTGTTGAATAGTAACTAGCGAGAAAGTTATCCATAGTTCATACCTAATTTTCCAGTAGCCTTTATTCTTGAATACAGTTAACATCATGAGCAAATTGTATAGTATTCATGGAAAATATTTAGTAAATATGGAAGAATTTAGAGGGGATCTTGTCATAATGTCATAGTATGATTGTATTGGATCCTTTTCCTAGTTCTCAAAAACGCTGCCTAAGAGAACTTCAGAACATGTATATGGTGTAGTCATTTTTTTGCACCTCTTTTGAACTCTGCTGCCCATTGGTGAGCAGCTGAGAAAAGAACTGATGACTCAAAGTCTGGGCCTCAAGCCAAAGCTAATTAATTCTGAAAGTCAATGAAAGCTGTTACCCATTTTCCTGAGAGCAAAGCATCATTTGAATTTTTTTGCTCTCCTCGGGCTTTTGGTTTTCTGATTGTAGTGTATAAATTGTTGATAGTAGAAGTTTCAAAATGCATTTGAAATGTAGAATAATGGGTAAGAATATGCTAATAAATGAGCATTTACTATTTATACATGGGTATATTGATTATGAAGATGTACATAATTAGAAATGTTTCATAATTTTTGAATCTCAGTTCAAATATTTCCAGTTTTTCAAACTATTTTCCTTTCATTTTCTAAATTATTCTTCAGGTTCCCCATTTTCTTGATGTATTGTGATCTACAATGTTATTAATGATATTTTTATACATATACTAATCAATACTATAGCCACCACTATTTGTCTATTTCTCTCCACCAATGTCCCAAAGATTTCTTCCTATCCATGTTAAGTTCAGTTCTGTAGATCAACTCTTCATATATGTTGCCTTTGGCCATTTGATCTTATTGGCCATTTGTTCTTATTTTGCTCAAAAGTCAGTTTTTGTTACTTTGGCAGGATGTTCTCTTGGGAGCCATATATTTGAATTAAACATTTTTCTACATAATCCAAAGAATACTGCCATGATTTACTTTGCCTTAACCGTAGACTAAAACTCTTTATTACATAATATAGATTTTATAGATGAAACATAATTATAAATCAAATCAATCTAGATCTACCACCAGTCTAAGCCATATTTCCTAAAGTGGTGAATCCCTTAGCAAGCTATGAGTAAATATACCTTAACATTTTTTAAATATTGTCAGGGTTTTTAATATTTGGTTTTCATCTTACAAAACCATACCTTTATTAATGTAATAAAGGGAAACTATAAGCACCATGAATGAATATCATACTAAATTCCAAGTGCTGGGAAATTTGTTCTGTCATTTGAAAACTCTCTTTACTTTTATTTTAAATACATATTAGATATGTTTCTCTCTTTCTCTTTTCTTTCTCTCCTCTTTCTCTCATCTCATGCTCTTCTTATTTATCTTCATTCTCAGTGTATTTGCTGGCTTTCTCTTTGTTTAGATTTTGGCAGTCTATAATCACAGCAATTTTCTCTGTACTTTGAAAGACATAATTTGATTAGACACTCTAATTTACCTTTTGTGGCTTCATCTATTTGAAATCATCAAAACAACATATCTGTAATAATTAAGTAGCAATAAACTGCATAAGGTAACTTGGAATGAGATCTTCTCAGTTTAAATATAATAAATACTTTGTGTGGCTGCTTTGCATTCTGAAAACCAAATTGTCATAAGAGAACCTATCCTCTAAAAGTTCATAACAAATAGGGACTTAAGATCAGTAGAAATAGTAGTAAGGAAGACTGAAATTGAGCTTGACCTTTCATTGACTGGTGAGATTTCCAATCTTTGCATAACTATTCTAAAATCCCTCTAAACACAGTTCATTGAACTCACAGCTCATTCAAAGTCCTTGTTTTGCTTTGTCTTCAATCAATGTCTCCAAGCAATGTCTTTTTCTTTTTCACTTTTCTTCAAATCCTGACACAAGCTTCAAATAATTTTTAGAAAACCTTTCATATATGTCTGATAAGTATATGTATACATATATGGTCATTTCATTTTTTAAAAAAAAATTTGTATATTGGGGCCAGAGTGATACCGCAATGGTAGGGCATTTGCCTTGCATGTGGCTGACCTAGTACAGACCTCAGTTCGATTGATCCCCAGTGTCCCATATGATCCCCCAAGCCAGGAGCAATTTCTGAGCACATAGCCAAGAGTAACCCCGAGTATCACCAGGTGATGAAAAAAATCGAATCTCTGTGAATCACAAAACTACAAATTTAATCATGATTCAGTTTCAAATGTACAAAATTCCAGCACCAATACTTTCACCAGTGTCCACTTTTCTACATTATTTTCCCCCACCTCTTTTTCCCCTCCCCTCAGCCTGCCAATTTGGCAGGCACTTTTTTCTTCTTTGTTTTTCATCCCCTGCCTCCTTTGTAAATATTGTGGTTTCTAATACTATTACTGATAGGGAATCCTGTATGTCACTTTACCTGCTTTTATCACCTAGTCCTGGTCCAGTCACCACTTCCCTCTGTCATTATTTTAGTGCCTATCCCACCTCTCCTCATATGAAGCTACCCTTCCTTCATAATAGTAATCTTACTACTACAAACCAGTTAACCTACTCTTTGTTTATAGTCTTTAGCTTGAGTTATTTTCTATGATGCTTCATTATATCCTACATATGAATGAGATCATTACTGATTGTCCCTCTGACTCAATTCATTCAGTATGATACTTCCCAAACTCTCCCATGTATCAGCAAATTGCATGATTTAAACTTTTCTTATAGCAGAATAGTATTCCATTATGTATCTGTACCATAGACCTTGCTCGTTAATCCAATAGAATTTCCTACTTGGATTGCTGTTTTTTGTTGCCAGAGATTCAACCCAGGACCTCCCACATGCAAATCAAGTGTACTTGAACTGAGTTAGACCCTTTGCCCCTGTGCTTCTCTATTATTACAAGTTAACTTCCTTGAAATAGTCAATGGAGATTAACTACCTAACCAATCACTACTTAGCAAAATTAGATTTGTTTCTCTCTTCAAAATTTAAAGCTATGTGATAGGTTGAGAAAGGTGCAGAAAAGAGAGTCGGTTATGTATAGAACTTGTAATCTTCCACAGTCTCAGAGTCAGTTGTTAATTCTCTGAATTTGTCTGAGGAAAAGGGGAGAGATATTGAGGATGTTAACCCTAGAAAACATTTTAAGCATTAGAACTAAAATGAATATCACTTTTTCTGATTTTCCTCAAACACAAATTAGTTAATGCTGGTGAATATTTTCCTCACATGAGGTCACCTATAGTTCCATCCCAACTCTGGATCTTCACCTTAATTTTTTCTCATGTGAAATGACTCCATATTCATTAACAACCATGTTTTCCCCTCATCTCTTTCAGATTTTACTTCAAACAAGTCTTCTCTGGGCACTGAATTTCTTATTCCCCTTCTAATGTTATCTTTTTGTTTCGTTGGATGTATCAAGAACTGATATGTCATAAGATCTATTTTTTGTTTGTTCATTGTTTGTCTCCTCCAACTTGAATATATACTGTTAGGAATTCATTCATTTTCTTTAATTTATCAGAACCTACAACAGTGCCTTGCACTTCATAGATTCTCTAACATATTTTAAAATATTATGTCATTAATTTTTATACTATTATTTGTTGGGGTATTAATGTCACTGTCAATAACTTAGAAGTGAATATAAATCCATAATATCCAACTATTAGATATAGAAGTGAAAGAAAACTAATGATTACTAATGAGAGATGGTGATTTGAGTCATAGATACAGAAATAAGATGCAAAGACTGAATATACCAACCCTCTAGCAGATGTTTTGAAAATATTCATTTCCGAATTGCTGATTTTGATACAATATAAATACTCTATAAATTCAGCTTAAGGAATCAACTACAAAATTAAGTAAGTTCTATACCCTTCCAATTTAGTCTTACCCGAAAGATGGAGACTTTTTTTTATCATAGCAATTTTCTTTATAGAAGAGGTATCTAGGAATCTGTCCTTTTCATTTGATTATTAATAGGACATAGATATTTAGAGAATATTTTCTAAACCATATCTTCAAAACTCAACTTCTTAAAGAAGAAGCAAGTACACTGTGTGACAGAAATTGCCAGAATTTAATTTGTCAACTTTGCTAGTAAAGTTGACCTAGAACATTGTACTCGGAATCCTGACAGTTTGGAAATACAGACCTAGAAAGACTTACAAGTGAGGAAAATGGGGTCATGAGAGAAAGGCACAAATATTTATAGCGTATTCTCTCCTGAGTACTCTGCATTTTGCATTCTTAAAAACTGATATAAAATGGGCATTTCTATCATCATCTGGCACTTGTATACATACTTTCTTAGAGAAGGCATTCAACACAGTGAAATATATCTAATTTGAAATCACTGTTAATTATACTTCTGCACTCTTAGAAATATGAAAATCTTAAAACCCATCAACCCAATTGATTAACTATGAAATCATTTATCAAGTAACAATCTAAGTGTGTTGACTTTACATCCAGTGATCATAACACCAGTGTTATTTTTGTGTTGAAATATAAAGGTAAATTTTGTAAAAATATGCTCTTTATGGATCAGTCTTTATTCTATAATTATATTTATTTTCTTGATATTAATTTTAATGGAATCATTTGTTTAATAATAAGAGATAATGCATTAGTATGCATTTTCTATTTATACAATCATTATTCATATTTTCATATTATCCATCTCTATCTCCATATTAATGGTACTTTCTCAATTAGAATAGATGCACTATTTTTGTCATTTAAGTGTTAAAATATCTCAGTGGCCTGATATTTTATTTTATAATGTTGATTGCTTATACACCAAGTTAGAAGTATGTCATATTTAGAAACATTTATATTTTCTAAGTGGTTTCATAAATTACAAATAAGAGCATGAAATATTAAGTAGGTTATAGTAAAATATTTGCAAGGAAAAAAAATATTTGCAAGGAGCCAAATATGTGCAACTCAGTCTTCCTTTAGAAAATGTGTATTCATATTATTCTCATACAATCCTGTTACATAATTATTTTTAGTACTTAGTAAAATGTTTTCTTTTTGGTTTGAGGAAACATCTGTCAGTGCATTCACTTCCAGTAGTGTTATATTTGATAATGAGGATTGAATTCAGGTCAGTTGTGTGTGTGCATATATGTGTGTGAGGCAAGTGTTTTACCCAGTTTACTATCTTTTCTACCCTCAGTATTTTCTCTTGTATTAATTAATTATTTAAAAAACAAGATTACTAGGTTATTCAAAATAGAGGGGCGTTTATACTTCTTCACAATTGCAAAGTTGTTCAAATTGAATTTCATCCATATAATCTACCATCCTTCACCAGTGTGCACTTCCAGCCACAAATGTTCCTATTTTCCCTCCCCCTTTTCCCTGCCTGTCTCTGAGGCAGACACTTTTTCTTCTCTTTCTTTATCTCTCCTTTTTTTTTCAGACACTGTTTTGAAATATTATTGTTAAAGGGGTATCATCTTTCAGCACCCAGTTCTTCTCCAGAGTGATCATTTACAACTTTGTCTAGTAGTCTCTACTGAGCCCTAATTGTACTTTCCCACTATTTGTGTCAAGCTTCTTACCTTACAGTGGTCCTTGACCTTCATCTCTATTATCTCTGGATAGTAATATGATACTTTCTTTTTTATATCACACAAAATGAATGAGAGTATTCTATGACATCATCTTTCTTTGACTCATTTTGCTCAGCATAATACTCTCAATAGTCACTTATGTATAAGCAAATTTTATGACTTTATTTTCACTAAGAGATGCATAGTAGTCCATTGTATAGATGCACCAAAGTTTCTTTATCCACTCATCTGTTCTTGGGTTGTTTCCTGATTCTAACTATGTAAAATTTACATAGGGGTCTCAAACTGAATTTATCTGGGGGCTGCAGGAGGCAAAGTCGGGGTGATCCTTGAGTGCAAAGTCAGTAGTAAGCCTTGAACATTTGGGGATGTGACCCAAACAACTAAAACAAAACAAAACAAAAAAAGATTCCTCTAGGGCAGGGCCACAATATGTTATATGGAGAGCTGTTTGTGGCCTGAGGGCCGTGAGTTTGAGACATAGTACTGTGATGGATATAGAACTGCAGAGGGCTCTTCTGCACATTTGTTTGTTTGTTTGTTGTTGGGTTTTTTTTTTTCGGCTTCTAGGTTATATTCCTAGGAGTGGTATTGATGGATCATCTGGGAGCTCAATTTTTTGTTCTTTGAGGAATATTTATATTGTTTCTCAAAAATGCTGAACCAGTTAACATTGAATGAATAGCAGTGAATGAGAGTTCTTTTGTCCCTGCATCTGTGCCAGCACTGATTGTTCTTATTCTTTATGATGTGTGCCAGGTTCTGTAGTCTGAGCTGATATCTTATTAATTTTATTTGTATATTCCTGATAATTAATAATATGGAGCATTCAAATACCATCTGTATTTCTTCTTTGAGGGGATATCTGTTTATTCTCCTCATTTTTGGATGGGTGCTGCAGCTAGCTTTGGTCTGGTTTTGTTAGAGAACTTCTTAGAGTTCCCTCTAGGAGAGTGGGTGTCACAGATGGCAAAATATGAAGAAATGAGGGGCCATACAAGGTTGTTCTTCCATAAAATAGAGAACAAGATGTTCTAATTTTAATGTGAAGAATCAGGGGTATATATAGGGAATTTTGCCAGTCACAGGTATGAAAAGAATACTCACTTTTGTTTCTATGCAAAGTACAACTTATTTATCATGTTAATGGAGGTTTTATCAGTATACATCCTTTGATCTACAAAGCAATTCATCTGGCTTTAGGTGGTATACAGATCATATGAATAGATATATTTCAAGTAAGAGCCCAGATGGAAAAAAAGGTGAATTTTAACATCTCAAAGCAGTTTCAGTCTGGCTAGTCCCTACACTGATGTAGATTAGAGAATTTAGCAAGGAGCTGGATTTCCCTATCAAACTTCCTGTTTCTGAGGGAAGAGATTTTTGTATTATGGGCAAATAAAAGAGACAAACTTATTTAAAAGGAATGCAAATTTATACGTGTTAAAAGTTCTCAACAGCCAATGCTATATCCTGGGAAACTTTTTGGATGTTAAGTCTGAGATTAAATTTAGTGAGCAAGTACTCAAAGTCCTTTAGAGATGTCCCAAAACCATAACATTCCTTTCTGTTTAAAACTCAAGGACATTTTAAAGACCAAGAGGACTAGAAGTTGTTTTTAAATATCTTTTGGTGCTCAGTTTTCCAGATAAAGAGAAATTTAATAAAGACTGTATTTGTCTGTAAAAAAATCCTTATGTTTGGAAGTAAAAAGCTCAAATATATACACACTTATTATAGCAAAATAGAGATTCATATTTAGGCCAAAAATGTTTGTTACTAAGCATGAGAAATATCACCTTCACTATCAAAAATCTTTTTTTTTATATTTTATTAATCTATCAAAAATCTTGATCATCCATTCTTGCTGAGGGAAGACTTCTCAGTGGGCCTTCTGATGAGATTCGCATTAGATAGAGGGAGGTGATAGATGAGGTTATATATTTTATTTTTTTGTTAAGTCCTATCAGTGTCTTTTATATCACTAATAAAGAAATTATAGATATTAACCCTATCTGGTATGATTATTGGGTGAGTAGTTTTTCCCACTATGCTATATCCTAGCCAAATTTCCTTTGAGATGCAGGCAATTCTTAGTTTTATATAGTTGCAGTATTTATCTTGGCTTCTGCTTGTTTAGCCTGTGGTGTTTCATTCTTGAAGATGCCTATAGATTAAATATCATGGAGTGATCTACCCACATTTTCCTCTAAGTACCTTATAAAATCAGGTATAATATCAAAGTCTATAACACATTTTGGTTGGACTTTTGTGCATGGCATTAAAGAGAGGTCTGAGTTAATTTCTTTATATATAGCTGACCAATTTTTCAACACTACTTTTTGAACAGTCTTTTCTTATTCCACTTTATATTTCTTGCCCTTTATCAAAGAGTAATTGCTCATATACCTTAGGATCAGTCTCAGAATATTCTGTCTAATTCATTGTTCTGAGGGTCTGTCTTTATCCCAGTACTGTGATGTTTTAATGAGTACTGCCTCGTTGTACAGATTAAAGTTGGAGAGTGATGCCTCCTATCTTCAATTCCTCACATATTTCTTTAGCTATTTTGAAAATTGTTTCAGAAGTGAATTTCAGAAGTGATTGATTTATTTCTTTGAAAAATCTCATGGTTATACTTATAAGTATTACATTAATTCTGTACAATGCTTTGGGAAGTATTGCTATTTTAATTATGTTAATCCTCTCAATCCATGAGCAAAGAATATGTTTCCATGCTCAGAAAATCGCCCCTGGCAGCAAGGGGGTCCATATGGGATGCTGGGATTCAAACCACTGTCCTTCTGCATGAAAGGCAGACACCTTACCTCCAAGCTATCTCTCTGGGAAGAAAATTGCCCCTGGAAGGCACGGGGAACCATATGAGATGCTGGGATTCGAAAGAAATATGTTTCCATTTTTTTGTCCTTTTTATTTCTTGAAGCAGTGTTTTGTAGCTTTTCTTTTATAAGTTTTTCACCTATTTTCTTGGTTAATTTCAAAGTATTTGATTTTTTCTGAGGCACACTTATGAGTGGGATTGCTTTTTAAATGTCTTTATGTTTTTAGTTTATTATATATATAGAAAACTCATGGATTTTTGCATTTTAACTTTGTAGCTTGCCACTATATTATACAAGTCTATTGTTTCTAGAAGCTTTATTTTAGAGTCTTTAGGATATTCTAAATATAGTAACATATCACCTGAAACAGTGAGAGCTTGACTTCTTTCTTTCCAAATTAGATGGTCTTGATATAATTTTCTTATCTAATTGCTATGGCAAATACTTTTAATACTATATTGAATAGAAGTGGTGAGAGTTGGCAACCTTGTCTTGTGCCAAAACATAGATTAAAGACTTTTAGTTTATGTACTGGGTATAATGTTTGTCACAAGCTTGTAGAAAATTATTTTGACTATATTTAATAATAATTAAGGTAATTGAGGCAAAGAATTTTAATTTCTCAAGGTTTCCCAATTTCTTAATTTTTCTGAGTCTGGATTTATATCCAAAATTTTTTTTCTAAAAAGTTTAAGCTTCTAAGCAGTTAGTATGCTCTCAAGATTTATGTCAGGATTTGTACAGAAACCTTTTTTTAAAGAAGCTAACTCTAGAATATGTAGCCATATGTAAGTAAATCACTATTATATCTTATCTAATGCCAGAAATGTGGCAGAAAAATGAAATCAAAATGAAAGTTTGTATTGAGAACATTTCAAACTATTTAAATTATAGGAGACATATTAAGAGAAGACCAAAGCACACTTTCTGTTTACAAAGAGTAGGTAAGTAGTTAGGTCAGAGAAGGGACCACTATGACAAAAATAGTTAATGAACACTGATCACTCTGAACAAGAATTGGAGCTGAAAAGCAGTACAGGAGTTGCAGGATACTCCTTTAGGAACCATATGACAAAGCAGTGTTTAAAGCAAAAATGGGAAGAGCTCCTGCAGAGTGTGTGTGTGTGTGTGTGTGTGTGTGTGTGTGTGTGTGTGTATGTGTTAGAGAGAAAGAGAAAGAGAGAAAACAAGAAAGAGAAAGAGAGGGTCAGTAGACAGAGAGACACAGAGAGACACAGAGAGAGAGAGAGAGAGAGAGAGAGAGACAGACAGAGAGACAGAGAGACAGAGGGAGAATTAAAATATCTGCTATCGAGGCAAGAGGGAGAGAATATTAAAATATCTGCTATCGAGGCAAGAATTAAATATTCTAGGGGGTATTGTGGAAAGCAAACCAGAAACATTGGTGATAGAAAATGTGCACTGATGAAGAAGTGATTGGTGTTCGGCATTGTATTACAACAGGAACTCAATCGTAAACAACTTTGTTACTTTAGCTCATATGAGTCAAAAAAGAGTTACTGGGACTAGCTTAAAGAAAAAAATTAATTTTTCATATTTTAAATAAACTATTTCTGAAATTTATTTTTATGTTAAAATTTTGGATTAACAAAATAAAGATTTTACTTTTCACTTACTTGTTTTGCAGTTATATGTATTTAGACTTGTCATATAACTTCTTTAAATCTTAGTACCTTTATTGTAGAGTGCTGGGAAATAATGTCCAACTCCAGTATTTAATAAGAAACTTTCTGAAATATCTCAACTGAGATGGCCACATATTAGGTGATGATAATTCTGATATTCTAGTTAGTAATAAAATAATATGATAAACTTGTATAAATCATATTATTAAGCAAAATTAAACTATAGAAGAGGCTATGTAAATACAGGTCATATAATATTAACCAGCAAGAATAAAATAGGGTATGCATATTTATCTAATGGAACTAATTATGATTACAAGGTTCATAAGCCTTCATAAATCTTCAGATTAAATATACCTGCTTTACTAAAAGTTAGAAACCAAAAGCTACTGTTGATTCATTGGTCAAAAAATTGTATTGGTCTTTTTTTTAATATGGA
Organism: Suncus etruscus; assembly: GCF_024139225.1. Taxonomy (NCBI): domain Eukaryota; kingdom Metazoa; phylum Chordata; class Mammalia; order Eulipotyphla; family Soricidae; genus Suncus; species Suncus etruscus. Next base: position 40,120,451 of record NC_064856.1, read on the forward strand.
ACACTTCATGAATTTGCATATTACAATGTGCAGGGGCCATGCTAATTTTCTCTTTATCATTCCAATTTTAGTATATGTGCTGCCAAAGCGATCACCATTTCTTGAAAGTAAGCTTTAATTTCTAGATAAATATATGTCGATGTTTTCGGTCCGCAAATATTGTGGATTATACCTTGCTTGTATTCTACCTCTTGACTATCCCAATTTATTTTCTGCTAATTATTCTGTGGATTAATCCCTTAAACTGTAATATGACTTTGGAAACAGGGATCTTATAATATGTAGTTACTTGTATTTGTAGTATAAGTAGGAAAAATAGGTTTCATTATCTTTAAATTGATGTTCTGACACTATGTTTTCATGTGTCAAAATCGACTGATAATTATAATTGTTTGTGGCAAGTTAGTGTTGTCATTTTTATTATATTCCATAACTTTGTAATTAAGCCATTTTAAATAGATGTAATTTATAATTGTTCTCAGTAAATCACCTCAGGCTTGGGTTTATGGTTTTGATAGAGTGGTTTGAGAAAAACTTGAAATTAAAACTACATTTAAATGGAACTAGATGTAAACAAATTTTCTTCACAGCTATAGTTATGATTATTCAATGCTGAATATAATTTACAAAATGTTAAGCAAGTATTAAATTAAAATATGTTTAATAATTTTAAGAATCTAAATAATTCTCTTAAAAAAACTTTGTTAATCTGCTTGTAACTTCATTTAGGGATTAAAATACTCAGTTATAAGGAATGGAGCGATAGAGCAATGATAGGGTGTTAGCCTTACATGTGGATGACCCAGGACGAACCTAATTCAATCCCTAGCATTACATATGGTCCCCCAATCCAGGAGTGATTTCTGAATGCAGAGCAGGAGTAACCCCTGAGTGTCACCGGGTGTGGCCCAAAAACCAAAAAAAGAAAATAAAAAAGGAAAAGAAAACATTTCTATTTGTCAGTAAAAGAAAATCAGAATTTCAATTAGGACCCCTGTAGTTATGCTTGACCACTGGATAGCAAATCAATATACATTTTAACATTCTTGAATTAAGTAGAAGAGGAAAAAAAAATAAGGGGCTAAATCTGCAAAGTCATGACAATTCTTCCCAAATAAGCAACTAAAAATTCAATTCAAATCAGAACTAAATATTGAAATTCATACATAAGGAATGAAAAACCCAAGAATCCATAGAGAAAGGTAACTCAAAGTTTTAGGAATAAATGGAGTGTTGTAAAGATGCTAAAAGCATTAAGTTTTGCCAATTAAAATGCACTTTATTTATTAATAAGGCAGACAAAACATATATTTTAAATATTTTTTTCTTTTTTTTAACATTCCCACCACCAATTTCCCAGATCTCCCTCCTCCCCACCCCCCTACACCTGTACACGAGACAAGCTTTCTACTTCCCTCATTCATTCACATTGTTATGATAGTTTTCAGTGTAGTCATCTCTCCAACTGCACTCATCACTCTGTGTGATGAGCTTCATGTCATGAGCTGCACCTACCAGCCCTCATCTCTCTTGTCTCTGAGATACTGTTAAAAATGTCTTTCATTTTTTTTTTTTATCCCTGCCATCCCATACAGCCACCCTCAATTCAGCAGATGTGATCCCTGAGTTCAGAGCTAGGAGTCAACCCTGATTACCACTGTGTTACCCACAAAACAAAAATTAAAAAACAAAACACAAAAAACAAAACAAGGAAATGAAATCCAAACTACACATTCTTTAGATGAAAAAAACTGAAGCTCAGATGTTCAGATGTTTTGCAACACCTGTCTCGTCTCAGTGCTAAAAGAACTGGGAAATTGAGGGAAATTGAGAACCTGTTTAGAGTACAGGTGGGGGTCGGGTGGGGAGGAGGGAGACTTGGGACATTGGTGATGGGAATATTTTAAATATTTTTGGCCTTACCAGAGATGCTCAGAGTTTACTCCTGGCTCTGCACTCAGGAATCACTATGGACAGTGCTTGAGGACCAGAAGAAGTGCTGGGAACATGACTGGTTCAGCTGCATGCAAGGCAAAATCCTACCTGCTTTACTATCACTTTAGCCCCAAAGAAATATTTTTACAGTATAAATAGTAGTAAAATCAAAGCAAATCTAATTAAACATTTTTTTAATATAAATTTTTACTTTGATCATAGTGGCTTACATATTGTTGACAATAATATTTTAGGTACATATTTACATAAAATCGGGGGGATTCCCATCGCCAAATTGTCCTCCCTACACCCCCGTTTCTGTCCTACCTCCCTTTTCCTTTTCCCTCACCCCAGGGCAGGTAGAATATGTGGTCTCCTCTGTATCTAACCCACTACTTAGTAGACTTGCACCTGTTTGGTCTTGATGCCTCCCTTATTTCCCCCTCTAACTGGAGTCAGGACTAGCTAGTTCAAGTTGCATGGTTTTGTTTGAAGGAGAGAAAAGTAATAAACTGGGATAAGAGTTTAATACCCCAAGATTGGGCGGAGTCCCTCTAAAGGCTCTCATCATCAATTTGGGAGATGGAGAAAAAGAAGGTAAAACACTCCACTAGTACCAAAAGAAGTGTCAAATATCCAGTGAGGGCTCCAGCTATATCGATAAGCACCACACAGAGCCAACAAAACAAACAAACAAATAGGAAAAAAAAACAAAAACAAAAACAGACAAACAAAAATCACGCCATGGTCTTGAATTGAGAAACATGGCATAGCACATAACGAAAGAGAAGAGAGGAAGAGAAAAAAAAAAAGAAAAAAAAAGTATAATTGGGGACTCCACTTTCAATAATTACACCCAGAGAATTCGACCAAAATAGATTGGTAAATCAAAAATAGTAATAACAATAATAAATGAAGGTAATATATATATTTATATAAAAAGTAACCAAGGTTTTGCGCTTTTTGTATTTTTGTTTTTTCCCTTCTGCCCTGGCACAGTAAATATTGGGGTCATTCGAAAAAGAATTCACTTGGCCTAAGAGATATGGGGTTTCTCTGTCCTTGGAGCATACTGTCATGGGATCAACTCTAGACTTTGCTCAGGATCCTTTACTTTCTCGTTGGTTTTTTTTTTTTTTTTTTTTTTTTTTTTTGGTGTGTGGAGGACTTCTGCTCTGTGTTTAGAGGTCTCAGTATCTGCACAGATCCTGGGGTGGGACTTATGATGAAGTCAGTCTTTGTGGTTCTAGAGGTTCTGTTACCTCAGTGTCATTTTAGTCCATCTTCTGTGGTTGGTGATCTTGGTCTTTGCACTGAACCTAGGGTGGCGCCTAGGATAGCGTCTTACTTTGTGCTTCCAAAAAGCCCCATTCCGTTACTATTGTCTCTGCCGCACCTTTGGGACTGGGGATCATGATTATTGTGCAGGTCATAGTTCAAACCCTAAACTAGGGCTTTTTTATTGGGCCCGAGATGTATACAGTCTGGTCGTGGATCTAGCAGCCAGTCATCTGTAAATCCCAATCTTGGTTTTTGGACCTACCAAAGGGTGGCGAGACTTCTGTTTTTGTCTTGTCGTTAGTTGATAAGGTAGGCTAATCTGCTCTAAGGTCAAGCTGTTCGCATTTTCCTCGTTGTCAGGATATCATGTTAGAGCTGGGCCTTGTTGTTGGTCTCATCGTATTAAGGCCGTCCCGGATGGAGTTTGTTTCCTGGAGTTGTTGTGAAGAGCTGTGCCGTTTCTATGTCGGGGATCAAGGGTTCAAGGCTGGATGAATGGTATCTAATCACCTGAGGTCTAATTTGATTCCACATGACATATTTTCAAGGCAGGAGATATCCCTATATTTTAAACAACTATGAGTTCCTATCTCTAGTAGATAAGAGCTCTTTTTTTTTATATGTAATATTTCCCCTTTACTTAGTGTGCCTTTGCAGAGGGAAGTGGTGTTACATTATAATGTCTGTGTATTCGTGGGTGGACTGATGGGGTAACAGACACAGGTCACGTATCAAAAAACGAAGAGAGAAAAAAGAAAAAAAAAAAAGAAAAAAAAAGGGGGGGGAATTAAAAATGTATGTGCTCACAAATATATATGTAGGATGAACATTCAAAAAAAGATAAATAAATATATTTAAAAAAAAAGAAATAAAGTGAGTTAGCAAAATTTTTAAGGGGCCAAAGTGGTGCAAAAGATTACCTTACATTTGGGGGAGGGCAGGTTAAGAGGTGGTGTATTACAGGTCTTATGCCTATGTTGGAAGTACAGTTTTCCCCATTGTCTTTTGAGTTTTTCTTGTGGTGTGTGGGTTCCCAGGCATCTTCCTAACCCACCCCCTGCCCTTCTTCAGATTGGTAAAAATTTGTGGCAGGGAGGTCTTGGAAGAGTTCTTGCATTGGGGAAACTTTTGGATCTAGGCCCGGTTTCAAGGAGTAGTCCGCGTTAGGGGGAGATGGCAGGGAGGGCCTCGCAGTGTGAGTCCACAGGGGGGTTGGCTGTCTTTTCTTTCAGGAGACGAGGTGTGGGTTTATCTGGGTGTCCTCTCGCCTGGGAGCTGGGTACTGGTTCGTTGGGTAGGGGGTCGATCTTGATGCCTAATAGAATAAGGACTGGGGGTGAAGAGTTTTTATATGGTGGGAGATCTGGATGGGATTGAGGGGTGAAGGGATAGTTGGATTTCCGGAGGGGGGAAAGGGGAAGGTATATGGGAAGGGTTTGAAGGGAGAGAAAAGAGAAAATAACTTCGAGAGAAAAGGGGGGGGGGGAGAAAGGGAAAAAAGTAATGCGCAGAATAGAAAAAAAAAGTAGTGAGAAGAGAGGAGAAAATGGCAAGGGAATGCTGGTTTGATTGACTGTGTTCGAAGAATAGAGCCTGTAGTTTAAGTCTGTACGTCTCAGGTACTGCTTCAGTGGTCTGACTGGTCTCGTGCTTCAATTCCTAAATGAAGATATTACCTAGAGATAAAGTGTATGTTAAAGAGTTTTCTTGTGGCCATCTCGTAGTGCAGGCAAGGTATGGTATCCCGTGTGGTATCACGAGTTGCCACCTTAGTTTGTTCGCCCTTTGTATCCAAGGGCACCTGTGGACAGAAAAGCTGAGAGGTTATTTAAAGTATAGTAAGATAAAGGCATTAAAAGGTAATGTTATGGTATGTTGCCATTGCAGTCCGTGATTTCCCTTGGTGTTCTATACTTGTGTTCCTGTATGCGTACTCTAAGGGGTTATTGTGGACCTTTGTTGTAGAAGTCTGATTACATACCTGTTCTCTCTATGCTGCCGTTTCTGTTGTTGCTGTTTTCTTTGTGGTATAATGTGTAGTCAAGAGTTTGCTTTGTTCCTTTTTCATGTATTTTGGACACTGTTCCCATATCTATGTTGACTATTACGGTGTTCGGAGTTTCTACCCTGTTGAACCCTGTTATTTGATTGTTAGGTATTAGTTGTGTATAAAATATGTGTTCTAGGTTTTTCAGAATAGTGCTACCATTCTGTGTTTATCTTTTGTCTTCTGACTTACTTCGTTTAACATAACATGATCTAGGTCCATCCACGTTGCTGCAAAGTCTGTGATTGTATCATTTCTGACTGCCATGTAATATTCCATTGTGTATATGTACCACATCTTAATGATCCATTCATCTGTTGTTGGACATCGAGGTTGGTTCCAAGATTTGGCTATTATACTGAGTGCTGCAATAAATAGTGGGGTGCATATATATTTTGGAATGAATGTCCTTCCATCTTGTGGGTATATGCCTAGTAGAGCAATTGCTGGGTCAAATGGCAGTTCAATTCTGAGTTCTTTGAGCACTCTCCAGACTTTTCTCCATAGATGTTGGACTAGGGGGCATTCCCACCAGCAGTGGATGAGAGTTCCTTTCATACCGCATCCTCGCCAACAAAGGTTTTTAAAGTTAAAAGTTTTGCCCTCACAAAAAGTTCAGCCATGTGTGTATAAGTTTGTATTATTTTCATTTTTCTGATGCTTTTGTTTAAAAACATCTAGTCATCATGGATTAGAAAATATTCACAATTCAGTTTCAAGCTTAGATAGTTCCAACACCAATCCATTCACTAGTGTCTACTTCCCTCAGCAAAACCACTTTTTTCCTTTCACCCACAGCTCACATCCACAACAATTTTATTTTTTTTTAACTTTGGCATTTTGGTTTATAGTCTCGTTGGTAAGGTTTTATGGAAAACACTTTACAGCCTTTCAGTCCCTTTCCTCCTTCCAGATGACCTCTTCTTCCACCATATTCACCTACCCCTCTTCCCAAGACCAGTTCTCATGTTATTTGTTTCAAGATTCATGAAATAGATGATCTTGAAATTGGAAAATAAAAGAAAGCTGAGAATATTATATTAAGGGAATGACACTTTTTTGTTTTGTTTTGTTTTGTTTTGTTTTGTTTTGTTTTGTTTTGGGGCCTCACTAGTTGCTACTCAGGAGTTACTCCTGTTTTTGTGCTCAGAAATCACTTCTGGCTTCAGGGACCATTGGGATCCAGGGGATTGAACCCAGGTTTGTCCTGGGTCACCTGTGTGCAAGACAAACGCCCTACGGCTGTGCTATTGGTCCAGTCCTGGGAATGACACTTCTGTAGGTATTTTTTATTAGTTAGGAAATTGAGAGTTGATAATGATCTGACAATTTACCTCTGAAAACTTAATTTTAGGTGAGTGATTTCAAGGAACAGAACCCTTTTTAAGAGTAATACCTGAGGGCTGGGAATGATAGCATAGGGGGTAAACTTTTGCCTTGCACACAGCCAACCCAGATTCGATCCCTATCATCCCATATTGTCCCCCAAGCATTGCCTTGAACACAAAGTCAGCAGTAACCCTTGAGCAATGCCGTAATTCTCAAACTTAATCCAGACTGAAAGGAAGAGTATTAGGCAAAGCATGATTTCTGGAAAAAAAATCTTTTTGAAAGAAATTTAAAGATATGACCTCTGAGTACAGCCATCTTGGCAGCCGGAGATTTGGAAAAGGAGATGGCCTTTACAGTCCATTTGGTCACTTTATGCATGTGCCATTCGTAATTTTCTCCAGTAATCTAATCTCTTAAAAATAATTTCAATGATCAAAGACTATACAAAGTGCTGCCAAATTGTTTCTAGAACTTAAATGTTAAAATATCTCATCTCCCCAATCATTATCCGTTCTTTTTGCCCACACAAGTACACACAAATTGAAGTCTGAGTACCTCGTGGGGCAGTATTTATTATTTACTTCTTTGTTCTACCTCAGGTTCTTCTAAGACTAAATTCTCAATCAGAATATGGTAATAAATTCCCTCTAAATTGCAAAAATTATAGAAAAAAATTTTTTTTTGGTTTTTGGGCCACACCCGGTGTTGTTCAGGGGTTACTCCTGGCTGTCTGCTCAGAAATAGCTCCTGGCAGGCACGGGAAACTATATGGGACACCGGGATTCGAACCAACCATCTTTGGTCTTGGATCGGCTGCTTGCGAGGCAAACACTGCTGTGCTATTTCTCCAGGCTATGGTACTCTATAGTATAATGGCATAATTAATAAATATCTTATTTATACTCCCTAGAGAGTAAAGTATTACTTACATCTCAAAATATATGAGAAAATTCCTGTTGTCCAAAGCTGAAATGAGTTTCCTTGGTTAATGTAATTGAGTGGATTCAATTGAACGCAATTCAATGCAATTGAATTAGAAGTAAACCTAATTTTAATACAACTTCTCAAAATTATATTTGTGAATGCAACTTAATCTATTCCATTCTAAAAAGTCAATGCTCCTGATGTTCATGGAAGAAAAAAAATTTTGGTAATTTAAATGTTCTTAAATCAGGAAACTCATGAATACATGCAGCAAGATTAGGAATAATAACACCTCTAATCATGTAAAAAATTACTACTTACAAGGACATAACTGCAAATAAGTTTGGTAACTTGATATTGTTTTGTATATACAAAGAATATAAGTGACTTTTCCTTAGTTAAATTGTGAGTATATTGGTAAGAAAATCATAAAACTAATTTATGGTCTATCTGTAGACCCTGGGAATAGTTGCAGACTAATTTTAATTAATCATCACTGCCTGAATTGATTTAGATCCTCCCACTCCCAAATTTAGCTGTAACATGATCTTTATAAAAATGTACAAGTTGAAACTGATTTGAGTTCCGCAGGTCAAAGAGTTTTTTTTTAATTGTGTAGTGAAATAATTTATGGTCCCAAATTCAATTAAATCATAAATTCAGGATGAGAAAGAAATAGGCTTCCTCAGTCACCTTGCCCTTGTCAGAAGGAATACTGATGGAATACTTGCTATTGCTAGGGTCAGTGTTTGTTTTTATATACCACTTCATATTCAATGCTGTTGATGAAAATGGCTTTCATATAATAACATAAATCAAGAGAATTGTGTAGGATGTAGATTTTTTCTTCTCTCACAAATTTTTCCATCATGGTCTAATTCAACTCTAGAAGTATTTTCTTTAGGATTCAACAAAGCTTGCCTCTGCCTTCCTGCCTCAGAACATAGTTTTTCTCCTTTGGCTATGTTCGGCTATACTTAATCTTACATTCAGATATTTTAGAGTGGTATTAGATAAGGCCTCATAATAAATGCAATAGAATTAAAAATGGTGAAAATAGCAATGATCATAGATGTTGAACCAGGGTTAACATGGTATCAATATACCCTTAGAATATTGTAATTTTCAATATCAGATCTCGGTTCCTAGATGTTAATAGAGATACTATTAAAGTATATATCATCATCTAATATAATGATGAAATTAATATCTAGACATAAGGTTATTATTATCTCTTGGTATTTTGGCTACTACTCAGACCTTTAATGATATTTAATGTGTCAATATTGTAAGAATGTGCAGTCATGCAATATCAAATTTTTGCAAGTACTGAAAATTAATGATGAGACATATGGCATAAAGTGATCTAACTTTAATAAAAACTCTTTGTACAAAGGTTAATCTGAAGTTCCTTAGTTAACAATACTCTTAGCACAATGTCACCAGTTAGTGCCAAGTAAGTAATGTCTTCATTACCCTATAAGGTAAAAAATGACAGTGGTTCTGTATATTAACTTTTATGCACTCTTCCAGATGTGATTTACTTTGCTGTTTTTAATTTCTATCTTTCTCCAAGTAATAAATCTACAATTTTACTGTGATAGCTCTAGGGAACTCTGTAAGTGATTTTAATGATTTGTCCATAGTGAGGTTTGTTTTCTCTCTCTCTGTCAGAAGACAGAACTCTTTGTGGTCTCTCTGCCTTTAAAACCCTTATAGTAAGTCTAAATTCTTCCTGATACATCATTAAAAAACAATATATAGAAGAGAATTCCAAATACCAGAAATTTGCACAAGGATTGAAAGATAACGTAAATTTAGCTGATTTCTTAAGTTTTTAGACATAGGCTAACTAAAAGAAGCAAACTCTAGTCCCGAGTGTGATAGATATTCTTGTACTAATCATACTTAGATATCAATATTTATTGTATCTAGAAGTTATTTTTGGTAGTGAAAGTGCTGTAAGAAGAGCATACAAGTCTAGACATAGGAGTTACAATTAGGTGTTGTGAATTCATTACCATGTTCAGGAGAAGAAACGGGAAGATTTCAAGGAGAATTGGTGAAAGTAAAAATTCATTCTAAATAGTTAATATTATAAAATCCTTTTATTAAAGCACTATGATTTCCAAAGTCATTCAAAGTTGAGTTTTTGCATCAATCCTACTACCACTGTCAATTTTCCTCCACCAGTTATCCCAGGTCTCACCACTATTCCCTGTTCATAGCCTGCATCTTGACAGGCACTTCTTGAGTTTGGTTATTAAAATTTAGGTCTATTATTTTCAGTGTTGTTAATTTTTTTGTTTTAGGTTTTTAAGTATACCATTTCTTTATTCCACTAATATGCATGAATTTCGTGACCCCCTCCCTGTGTTGCTCCTCATATGTCTTTCTCTAGTTCCTAGGATTTCTTTCCTTCTCTTTTTACTCTCAGGCCAAGGGTGATCTAGAACTTTACCTTTAAACCATTAGATTCCTTCTCCATCTCATACCACTGAGAATAGCACATTTCAAAAATACTGGCAACAAATTAAGGCCCATACCACAGCTCTTGAACTTTTGCTTATTGCTCTATAATCCCAGGTGAGGCTCACTTCCAAATATCATTGAATCTATTTCAGATGCAAACAGAAAGATCTTCCCTACTGGATAGGTGTTAGCAGTTTCCACACCATGTTAAGGGTTCATGCCACATCTCCTGAAGCAAAAAACTATGTAAGCAGCAGCACTACAAATCTACTCAGCAGATTACATGTTAAAGGAAGCTATTTTTTTTGTAATTCTGTGAAAATGGTAGAGAAGACAGAAAACAATTTACAGTTTAATCCCTCCACTTTTTCTAGGGATGTTAAATAAAAATATTACCACCTCCCAACAACAAGGCACTAGAAAGTTATTGGGGGAAACATGTAAAATCCTCCAAGGTTAATGAGGAAAAAAAAGTATCATCAAAGATATAAACAACAGCAGTAAATTCTCAGACAGTGTCTCTACTGAAACTATGATAAGGATGTTTAATCAGTTGAAAGAAATGATAGCTCAGGTAGTCAGCAAAGCACAATTATGAGAGTTAAAATGAAAAAAATTAGCAACCCAATGTGTTCCAGTGAAAATATACCCAATTTGGGAAACTCCAAAATGCATCATACTTAAAAAAAGACAAATTCCAAAGATAAAATAAGAATATTGAAATTATGAAGATTAATAAAAATACATATAGTGGAAATCCTATAAAATATATAATAAATTTAACAAATAAGACTCTATGTGCCAGAAAAATATGGAAGGACATAGTATAAAAACTCAACAAAATGAATATTTCTCCAAGAATAATCTATTCAGGTAGATTATCATTAATATTTGAAGGAACTATATGTTATATAGAGCCTCATATATAGGCAATAGCTTAGGGTATTGATAACCTTGGAGCCAGTTTGGCAAGATATAGTAAAGGAACTTTTCTAAAAACAAGACAATTTCTCAATAAGTGGCATTGAGTATGACACACACTAGGGTACATATGGTTATGCTTTATTAGATTATAAAATGTTAAAAATATAGCAATAATCATCACAAATTGAATTTATTGTTTTCTGATAATCTAAAAAGCCATTCCTTTAAATTTTATATGATCATATAATATGGAATCTATTTGTCATATAGCTATCAAGGGAGAAGGCTGAGTATGGAAGGAAACAGAACTATTAGTAGAAGGAAGGCAAAATTAGGTGGTGTGATTGGTTTTGGAACATTGTATATCTGTAGCAACTCTATTGTGAACATCAGGTGTCTCAATAAAATTTCTAAAAAATGCAAAGATACTTTTTAGGAAGTAATAATGAAGTATAAAAAGCAAATACAAGGGCCAGAGCAATAACACAGCAGTAAGGCATTTGCCTTGCACACTGCCAACACAGGATGACCCCAGCGCAAATCCTGGCATCCCATATGCTCTCCTGAGCCTGTCAGGAGCGACTTCTGAGCACAGAGCCAGAATTAAACCCTGCACAATGCCGGGTGTGGTCCAAAAACCAAGAATAAAAAGAAGCATATATAAACATAGATTAGTTTCCACTTTTCTGTAACACTAATAGGAAGCTAGCCATTGAGACAATATATAATTAAAAGTAGCAAAAGTGTATTTTAACTATTAGTGTAAATATAAAGATTTTACATAAGTAAATAAACCATTGCAAAAAGCATTTGAAAATTAAGTTGTTACCTCCCAAATTTGTTCACCATTCCTTTTTGGTATGTTTTTCAAGACACATGTAGCAGTGCTCAGGATGTTCTTGCTCTGATCTTAGGGATTGCTCCTGATGTTGCTTAGGGGACCATATAGAGGAGCATGACTCAAACTTGGATCTTCTACATGCATGGCAAGAAACTTACCCCCTTTCTATCACTCCAGACTCATAATTTGTAATATTCTGAGTTGTTCTAAACTTGTACTACACTTAAATTTAAATTAAAATTAAAATTAAATTAAATTAAATTAAATTAAAATTAAATTAAAACAATACTTATTTAAGTCACATTTAAAAGACATGGATAAATTCTTGGACTTCATAATCTCCAATACTGAAATATAGTAAATAATCATTTTATGAGTTATAAATAAAAGTTATAAATAAACAGGATAATTAAGGACCAGTAAAAAAATTTATCTCCTACCAACATTGGCAGTTTAAGTTTTAGTTATGTCTACATTCGTTGTTCAGGAAGGATAAAAAGAATGAAAGAAAGGTTAATACAATTTATTCACCCCTAATCAAGATATAGTTCCACACAGAATATTAATTGCATTGTCCAGAAACTATGGGATCAGCAAGAGACTCAGAGTGGAAATAGGCATTCACAATAGAGACCTACCCACCTTTTAACTCACCACAATATTGTTGAGTATGTACCTAGGGATATTATGACTCAAAACGCTATATGATCTCCTACATTATATGGCCATTATAGTACTGTCAGCTCCACTTAAAGAGCAGTCAGTTTTCTCCTGAGATCCATTTGACATGCCCATTGTGGAAACTTGTCTCTACCTACACAGATGCTTGAAAAGTGAGGTCAGTTCTTAGGCTGAGGTCTGTTATTATCAGAGGGGAAAAAGTCAATTCTGAAAGAACAATGCCCAGTTTTCCAAGGTTTGTTGTCATTTCCCACAGAAAAAAAATTCAGAAAAAAAACAGTGAAACAAAAAAAAATTATTTAAATGGAGTAGCAAAAAAGGAATATATCTAAGAGAGAACATAGGCTTTTCCAAAGATATGTGAATCTTGGGAAGGGTTTTATACGGGTTTTTCTTCAAATTGCTTTGGCTTAAATCTTTTTGTACAGAGAATCATTATTAGGCCTTGTCTTGGTAAATTTAGTGGTATTCTATATTCTTGTTAGGAATTGCTACCACTGTTAGTTATAGTCTTCATATGAAATTTTTCTTCTCAATATTTTACATTAATTCAGTGTTGTACATTATTTACTAATTTTGAACCAATGGCTTTATATTGCTTTTCTCCTCAGTTTGAATGAGTTTAATGAATGAGTCAGCAGAGAATTAAACAGATGTTGGATATACTTCCAAATAATTTAGGATGATTGGACTGGTTATACACATAGAAGAGTTTCTGTGCTATTGACAGATGAATTGGAACTAATTGTATTATGATTCTAACCCATCAGTGCCTCCCATATGGAACAAAAATTCTATTTCTGGACTATATTTCTCTTCATTCAGAAGTTTTATGACAATAAGATATTTGTTGTCGATTGTGTCTGTATGGTCTCATTACATTTCCTTTATGTGGTGAAAATTGACCTGTGGTAACAAGGTTTTTCTTTATCTGTTATCAAGTTATGAATAAATTAGTCTTGCTTTCTACTCTGAGGCCTAGATCAATATTATGCTGAAACGTTGACTGTTTTAAAGAATCACAATGAATTGGCAGAATGCTTTCTAGAAGATTTATTCACTAGCAAATGAATAATTTGCATGAGTAGACGGAAGCCCCTGAGAGAAATTTAGAACCATTTGCTTATTGTTTTGCTATTTGCAATTCCATCTATTTTCTTTTGTTTCTCTATAAAGAAAATATAGGCTCCTTTCACCATTTAATAGAAGAGAATAAAAAATACAGACATAATGTGATTTATCCAAGATCACATAACGAATTGACAAAAACCATAGGTAACACCCAGATGTTCTAGTTTCAAATTATGCTATCATCTAAGTATCTTAATCTCTTCAAACTTGAATCCTTTTTTTCTTACATTTTCTTTCATTTTCTCTATTTCTCTATTTCTTCCTTAAGCCAGAAATGTTTCATGAACTGTATTTTCATCCATTTCCAGTAAAGTATTAAAAATAACAGAAATTTTAAACACTAAGCTTGAAGGTAATACAATACCAATGTTAATTAGTTAATTAGTGTATTATTCTCATAAAACATCCTAGAATAACAACACATTAAAACATATGGAGTCCAATTGTATGTGTTCTCTTTTGACTTTGCTATTCTGTATTGAGTAAAACTGAATCACAGGCCAAATTCTACTTCTGTCCTCTATTTTTAATAAATTACATGAAGTGACTGGAAGCAGAATGAGAAGTAGTAGATTGAGTAAAGTCACCCTGAAAATATCTCAGTAGTAAGTGCAATATGCCAGATGCATCAAATGTCTTATTTTAGGAATAGATAGATGAATAACCTTTCAATTTGTTAGTTTACCATATCACTTTCCATGCATTATTTATCTAAATGTCAAAATAAAACTTCATTCAGAGAAATAGGAATATAATTAGGTGATAAAACTTTAGATATGTTTTTACTGCCAGAAAATTTACTTGTAAAAATTAGTATAAGAAAAATATTTTAGTTTTCTTAAAGTTTTATCCTGCAAGAAAACAGTTCATTTGCTAAGGACAGAGAAGCTGAAGAATGTTTGAAGAAGCTACATAGTGAAGGAATACATATAGAAAAAGGTAACAGCAAATTTCTCCCACTGAAAGCCTGTAGTAAAGGGACAAATTTGATGAAGAAAAAAGATTATTCTTGTTAGCTTGAGATCAATCAGATTTTATTTGTACCAAGTGAAAAATAACATCCAATGTTTTAATTTGAACTGTCAGATAGAAAGAGAAAGAAACAAATACACATTACAAAATAAAATAGCAAATCCTTTGTAGAGATAAGAATAATGGTCCTAGCAGAGGACCTTTAAAGGTGATTATGACCTTTACCCATTATGCAGTAAATCCATCTCATGATCCTGTGTGCCAAATACTAATTTAGGATCAATTACAGAAAAGAATGAAGAATCAGCTAAATGATCGGGGATGATAGAGGAGTTATTGCAAGTATGTTAGCTATATCCCCCTGGATAAGTGAACTGTCATAACTTTGATCAGTTTTATTTGGTAAATGAATATTTCTGAATATACAGTTTTTATGCTTAGTGAAATACAAAAGTAAACCTCAGTTCTTGCTCTTAGGAACTCATGATAAATGAGGAATTATATAGTTATAATTGGAGATTAGTATGAGATGAAGGTCATAGGAAACATTCTTTTCATTGCTGCAAAATGTTTAATAGGGAAATTGGTGGTAAGAGTAGTAGAGAAGAAAATGTTTGAATCCTGAGAAGAAATAATTCAGAGATTTATGTTATGCTATGCGAAAAGAGTATGGTA
The DNA here is from genome assembly GCF_024139225.1 of Suncus etruscus. Taxonomy (NCBI): domain Eukaryota; kingdom Metazoa; phylum Chordata; class Mammalia; order Eulipotyphla; family Soricidae; genus Suncus; species Suncus etruscus. The sequence goes on from NC_064856.1 coordinate 40,135,666, forward strand.
TGTTTTGGAGCTATAGGCATAACTTTATATTACATAAAGAAATCATACAGGTTTATACAATATCTCTCTTCAAACAGAATAGTCAAGATACAATTAACACTGCATATGCATGAGGAATTTAATACTAAATATTCATCTATGTAGGTACCTCAGAGACCTAGAGAGATCCAAATGCAAAAAATGCTTTTCTCTCAAATTAGAGGCAATCAGCTCCAACTTCTCTATGTGCTCACTCAACTGTGCTGTCGATTGTGTCTAAGAATCAAGAGAGCTGTAAGAGACCTTTCCCTGACAACCAAACATAAAGAAACATACTATAATGTTTCATGAGTTGTGAGTATTTAAAAATACCCTCATAGAATTATAACTAAAGTAGGACAACCTCTTGAATGCATAATGCATGTTTGTTTCTTGCACCATGGCATAAGAGGAGCTGGGCCAGGTAAAAAACAGTTTAAGGGAATATATTTTCTAAAGCAATTACATTGATGAAATAAGAGCAGAATAGTTGGTGGTACCTAAGTACCACCAAGTAGCAATAAGATTGCAATTTAAATAAGTATATTGAGTACTAGCTTCAAAAAATCTGACCATAGGGAACATTTACCTTATTTTGTTGATAGTACAATTTTAAGTGGACAGTGAAAGTCACAAAGAGATTAATTTAAATATAAAATATAAGTTAAAACAACAAATACTTCAGTCTTTCCTTGCCTATCAACATCTGTGCAGCAGTCTGGCCACTCAGTCTATCCAATTAGGTCTTGGGACTTAGCTCTAAACACACTAGTCTTGCTAAAAAATTCTCACTATTTACCTGTGGCTGCCAAAACTCAGTAGTCATAAGCACTTACTTGATACTGTGAATGAGAGCAGCCTATTGCTGGTCAGTCAATCTAGAACTTGGAGGACCACCATTAATAACCATAGATAATATTTTGAAGAAAAGAGTAATAATAATAGTGTGTGCTTATTTAGTTGATGGGAACAGATACCAGATAATTTCTCAAGTATATAAGAGCTTTTGATGTTACTCAAGGATCACTGTAGAGCAACATTTCTCTTGATGTTCATAAAATGAGGAATCCATTGGAAGAAGTCTTCAATATACTTTAAGAAAGATTCATGGAAAAATGAAAAATTTATTTATTCATAGAAAGAATAAGAATACATTAGAAGCATTTTTAGTTGCTGAATAATACCTTAGCAGCACTCAGAATGAATAAAGAAGGTAAATTATTTCATCAGTGAAGAAGAGGTAATATAAGAGGTTTTTTTTTGTTTTCGAGTCACACCAAGATTTATTCTGAACTTATTCCTGACTTTGTGTTCAAGGATCATTCCTGGAGGATGCTGGGGACTATATGTAATGTTAGGAATCAAACCTATTCCATCTTTCTAGCCCTAGAACAAAATTATAAACGAAGGAAATGTAAAGAATGTAATAGATAATAGAAGAATGAGGCTCCAAATTTGGAGTTTCAGACAGGGGAGAAAAATGGATAGTAATTTTAGTAGAGAAGATGATAATTAGGAAGAGAACTTAGCCATTCTGAGGGACACTAGTGCACTGATCAAGTCCCAAAAATTTCAAATAAAGTCAAACAAAATGCCAAAACACACTGTAATCAAAAGAGTAAAAAAGGGACAGAGAGAGGAGTACAACAATTAGGTGATTGCCTGGCACAGTGTGCCAAAACTTGTTCAATTTTTGGCATCACATGTGACCCTCTGAATACTACCATACTTCCTTTTTTTTGTTTGTTTTTTTTTTGTTTTGTTTTGTTTTGGGGCCACACCCGTTTGATGCTCAGGGGTTACTCCTGGCTATGTGCTCAGAAATCACCCCTGACTTGGGGGGACCATATGGGACGCCGGGGATCAAACCGCTGTCCATCCTACACTAGCGCTTGTAAGGCAGACACCTTACCTCTAGCGCCACCTTCCCGGCCCCACTACCATACTTCCTAAAGTACCCCCAAATAAGCAAAAATGAAACAACAGGGAAATGCAAATCAAAATAACAATGAGATATCATTTCACATCAGTGAGAAGGGCACATATCAAGAGTTGGCAGAGCTTAATGAAAAGAAACCCTCAATTATTGTTGAGGGTAATGCTTCTGAATCATATTTAAAACATACAGAGGACCATGAATAGCATCTTAATGAGATTTAAATAATCTGCTTCAAAATCCAGGTCTTCTATTTACAGTTTTAATTTTGTAAAGTAAAATTATTTTTCTGTGCATCTTCTATCCTTTGCTTTGGATGAATATTAATTTATTTTCTCTAAAATTTTAATGTTAAATAGTCTCATTGAAAAATGAAAATATCCAGTCTGCAGCTCCAATGTCTAAAAATGTGAAAGAGAAGGCTCATTTGGCAATCTTTAAAAGGTAGTTTGAGTGTAATAATAAGAGAAAATCAAGGGGCCAGTTAGATAGCATAGCGGTAAGGTGTTTGCCTTGCATGCAGAAGAACAGTGGTTGGAATCCCGGTGTTCCATATAGTCCCCCAAGCCTGCCAGAGAGCCAGGAGTGGCCCCTGAGCGCTGCCGGGTGTGACCGAAAAAAACTAGAGAGAGAGAGAGAGAAAGAGAGAGAGAGAGAGAGAGAAGAGAGAGAGAGGAGAGAGAGAGAGAGAGAGAGAGGAGAGAGAGAGAGAGAGAGAGGAGAGAGAGAGAGAGAGAGAGAGAGAGAGAGAGAGAGAGAGAGAGAGAGAGAGAGAACCAAATTGCGGTAGTAAAAGGAAGAAGTGAGAAGTTTGGAAGGTACTAGGCCAATTCAGGTAAATATTTGAAGTAGCTATAAAGAAAAATGTTAGGATTTTAGAAGATGTGGGACTTAAGAAACAAGATTTCTTCCTAGGAGTAAAGAGGGATGAGACTTTTCTGCCCAGGGGATGCATTCACTTTAGATAGAGTACTGGAATATATAAACTTTGAGATGCACAAAGCTAAAAACAACTGAATGTTCATAATGGTAGCATGAAAGGATTTTCCTGTGCTGGTGAGCTCCTGAGAATTGTATTAAAATTTGCATACAAATCTCAAGAAGTCAAGCAGTTGGAGTTTATTGTACAGTTTAAATAGAAGGGTTCCTGTCTCTCCCCAAAAGTAGCTCCTTTATACATGAATGAAGTCATTTATCTATCAGCTATGCCCTGACCTGTATATGATTTTCTGGTTCAGACCCACGTAGCCTCTTCACCTCCAAGTGTACAAAGACCATTTTCTTTCTTGCATCATTTTCTATCCTATGTACACTTTTCTGGTCTGAAATAGCATCCCAAGTCTTTTCCTGTAATTCCAGTGGTTCCCCGACTTTTCCTCCTAGTTTTCTTTAATCTTCCGTCTGCCTCCAGGGGCTTGTGGGCGAGATCCCTGTATTCTGTACTAGATGGAAGCGTTGTCTTGCATTGTAAACCAGTAGTTCTTGTTCAGTCCTGCTTTCCTGAGTCCCTAACCACGGCTGGAGTGCCTGTGGGTTAGAGTTCTGTGCTCACTACCTATCTCTGCCTGGGCATCTAAGCCCTGAATACATTTGAAATTTTCTGAGTATCTCCCTATATTCATTCTGCGCCTATATTCATTCTGCGCCTGGCCGAGTTAAACCTATCTCTGTGTGGTGCTCAGACCCTACAGATCCTAGTGTGTCTGGACATATGCAAAGAGAAAGGAGAAAGCACTTGAGGCACTGGGAATTTTCTTTTATCTGCTGCTATCTCTATACCACCCTCAAGCCATCCCACCATATGGCTTGTTACTTGTTTGATGGTCTACCTGTTCAGTGGGCAAGACTTAAAGTAGCTGTCTTTCACCTGGGGCTCCATCCTTCTACTAGCAATGTATCATGAGCAGATCTGGATTTGAGGATGAGAGATTTATGTAAATATGTGATCTGTATGGTTCAGTGATTCTTCCTCCAAGTTGTAAGAGAAGAAACTTGCCTTCAGGGTCATACTGCAGGCTGTCTCAGAGGAATCCCAACACCAAGTAAGCTGAAGGTACCATCTGTCCCTCCTCCCTTTTTGCTTCAGGCTAGCTCCAGTCATAGTAGAATCTATAAGTCAAATAAAAATGAAAGACTTTTATATTTTTCTTTTGAAAGAGCAGCACTTGATTTTCTTGTTTAACAACACACAAACCACTCAACAATCTAAAGACACTGTGAAAAGCTTTATACATTAGCACTTAATTCATCATCACAATAAGCTTTATATAATATATAAGTATATATAAATATATATTAATAAGTATATAAATATATATAATAAGTATATTAGTTTTATATGAAATTATCTCCATTTTAGTAATTATATTGACTTTCTCCATCATACAATTTACTTACTTTTAGTATTTTAGTTGTCCCAATTCTTTATTATTTTTAAAGGTTATTATTTCCCTTAAATTAGAAATTATTAAGTTAAGATTAAATAATTAATTTAATTATTTAAATAAATCATTTAATCAAATAATTATTCCCTTTAAAATTACAATTTTAAAGATTATTTATGACATTGATTGCTATTTGCAAAGATAAATATTTTTGAGTAATCGAATTTCCTCCTTTAATTTTCTCCTTCACCTTCCTCCTCCTCCTTTGAGCTCCCCTTCCTCTTTTTTTCTTCTTGATTTATAATACTTTATATGTTATAGAGGAACAATTTTATGTCTCTTCACAATATATGTCTCTAGATTGAGAAAATAGTACATGGTGTTAAGTAATTTTACAATGCACATTACTTCACTCTAGTCCACTGAAAACTACTCCCCCTTAATTCTCTTTTCTTTTTTCTTTTTTTCTTTTTTTTTTTTTTTTTTTTTGGTTTTTGGGCCACACCCGGCGGTGCTCAGGGGTTACTCCTGGCTGTCTGCTCAGAAATAGCTCCTGGCAGACACGGGGGACCTTATGGGACACCGGGATTCGAACCAACCACCTTTGGTCCTGGATCAGCTGCTTGCAAGGCAAACACCGCTGTGCTATCTCTCCGGGCCCTTAATTCTCTTTTCGATCCCCATTTGTTAGCCTAACTCTGCAGTGCCGATGCTTTTGCTTTTATTTCTATTTCTATTTCATTATTCCCTTTCATTTTACATTTATATATCACATGAGTTCGTCTTGTCTTTATCTTTCTCCTTATGTATTTCCCTTAGAACTTGTCTAGATCCATCAATGTTGATGCAAAAATCAAGATTCTATTTTGTCTATAGATGATGTGAGCCTATGTGTGTCTACATGCTTTTATTTTTCCCCTCTTTTAATATAGAACAATTGTTTCCATAAATTGAGTATTTAAATAGTGCTGTGATTGATCATATCCGTGCATATTTGTTATAAGTTTTACTGTTTTAAATTTTTGGTAGACTCTTAAGTAAAATTGCTATATATATTTCAATAGAATCTCAATTGAAAGAAAATTTAAGAAATGTAAATACCATAAAAATTGAAATTTCTATTATTTTTTCTATAGATGTTATACCAACTTACATTACAACAATAGAATAAAAGCATTCTTTATATTCTACACCCACATTGACACTTGATATATCTGATCATTTTGACATATTCCACCTATAGAGTTGAGTTGATAACTTATTATTATTTTAATATTTATACTTCTATGATAAAAAGTTAAAATAATCATTTTCTTTCATATGCCTCGTGCTATCTTGAAGAATATTTTGTTGTTATTGAGTTGTACTAAGTCCTTAAATAAATCAAGTATTAAACATTTTTGTCAGGGATATAAATGTTTCCCAATTAATAGACATCATTTATTTTGAATATACTTTTTTTCACTATGAATATGATTTTTAGTTTGATGCCAAGCCATTTTCTTATTTTTATTTTTTTGTCTTTTGTTGGTGTAAAAACCCAAAAATCATATCTGAGCCATTATAATGGACATATTTTTCCAATATGTTCAATGTTTTTTATGGTTTGGAGTCTACTAAATCTATCATCTCTCTTCATACATAAAATAAATTTGTTTAACTTCATTATTTTCTTATCCTTTCCTAGTTTTCTTAATATTATTATTATCAGATAGATGTTCCTTTAATCTCTTTTACTTGCTCTTTTATTTTGTTCTAATTTAAAAAAATAGTTTTTAAATATAAATAATATAAGTAAATTTACATAAAAATTATTTATGTAAAATTAGTTATTGGCTATTAATTATGTTCCATTGATATCTACCTGAGTTTATTTTAATAACACATATTGTTATTAGTATAATTTTTTAGTATAATTTGAAGTTAGTTACTGTTATTTTTATGTGGTTTTACCTCCATTACCTATCAAGATTACAGATTTAGTTGTCTTTTATTCTTTTGTTTATCTCTCTTTTGTACTTAGCTACTACCTTCTTTAGTAGCTAAATTTAAGTAGCAAAATTCTAGGAATTTTGTTTGGATGTATTTCATACTTTCTCATAATTTATTTGTCCTATGGATTTTTATCATTTTAGTAAGTATCATTAGATCTATTGCTTTGAACTTTTCTTTTGGTAGTTTACATAGCTTTCTGTATATCTTAAAGTGCAGGGGTGGCGAACAAGTTCGACACAAAGAGCCGAAATTTTAAACTGTGAGAGTCAGAGAGCCACACCACGCAGTGACCTGCCTTAACAGACAAACACTCACACAAAAGCATCTATTTTTAACAATAATCTATTAAACACTTATTGCATTTTGCCATTTTGAGTGAGGGCAAAAATCCTACAGTGATGGTGAGGGTGTGCTGCGTCCTCCACACTAAGAACTAACAGCAAGATGTGACCCAACATGTGACACCCGGGTCCCCTGCTCGCTGGCCCATGCAGTTGTTTCCGAGGGATAGGAGATGGGAGGATGCAGCCAGGAGGCGGGACTCCGTGCTCAGAGATCTCTCCTCAGATGTCCCTCCTCAGAAGCATCAGAACAAAATCCAAACTTGGCAAAGAGCCACAGAATACAAAACAATGATAAAAGGAAAAGAGCCGCATTCATTTTGGCCGGAAGCCGCATGCGGCTTGAGAGCCACTGTTCTGTTAAAGTATAGTCAGTAAGCCCCTGTATCTCTTTTTGTCCTGAACCATTAGCATATGTGAGTTTCTCTAGCTGCTCATTATTTCCAAGCTTTTTTAATCATCTTATCTCTCAGAGTCTGATAGTACAGAGAATAGTTTCTCATATGGCATACATCAGCACTATTTATCATCAAGTGCTTGAGGCCACCAAGATGTACCTATGAGTGAGATGAGTGATCATGCTATGACTAATCGTTTCATGCATTCTGGGTTATTATTCTAAGATTGGATGTCACTTGTTTGACACAACCCCTCCATTCCTTACTTCCCAAGGTAATGATCTTAACCTTGACTTTTTTTTTTTTTATGACATACCTTGTTATACACAGTTGGGTTTTGTTCTTTGTGAGTATATTATTATCTACTGAATATCTGGATACTGTCTATTACTTTATAAGGTCTGTTCATGTATTTTTTCAGTCCATTTTAGCATATTAATGTCCTTTTCTACTGAAATTTACAGAAATTATAAAAAATACAGCACTTCAAATTTGAAACTACTGCAAGGCTTCCAATGTGATTTCTCACGGGTTCCCTTTAAAACAAATTCTTAAAATTGTGGTTGACATATTTATAATAATAAAGCTTCCATGAACATTGTATAACCTCTAATTTTTATATAAGCAAAAATCATCAAAATTTTTATATTTTTAATTAAGACCTGATATTTGAAGAATATATACAAGATTAGTGACTGGTCAGTATGTAAGGCATATAAAAGATGCAGATGAGGTCCAGGAAATAGTATCTCATGGGTGCCTTGAGCATGCATGGGGAATGGTCTTGGTGTTTCTCTGAGCATTACTTGGGAAACTATTCTCAAAAAAATAATACAGTTGAACATTTAGTTGGAGGAGCTGCATAGAATAAGGTATGAAGAAAGTACACAGAGTGTTTATACTTTCTCCAAATATGTGCCTATCTCCTTATTTCCACCTGTTTACCAATCAGTCACACAATCTATTTTAATCTGTTTTTGACTTCTTTGAACATGGGATATAATATTTTATCAGAGAGACCATAAAAGATGTATTTCAGAATTCAAATATATAGAGAACTTCAGAATTCAAGGTAATAATACCTAAGGAAATAAAACAAAAATAAAGCCTATGAATAAAAATGGCCCAGATGCAGAGCTTATATAAATTAATATTTTTGAAGCTCTAACTATAAATTATTAAGTAGAAATCAAATAAAATATTATGTATTTGGGGTAAAATTTATACTTTATTTGTGTTTCCTTAGTATTAACATTTATTCATGGTAAATAATTTGTACTTAATAAATTACTTGTATACATTTTTGCTACTTGCAACTCTTTGTGGATAGAATGGACAGTTTTTCTGAATACACTCACCTATGTCACAAATACTCTTGAATATAATAGTAACAAATTAGGTCCTGGTAACCAAGGTAAAAAAGCATGCCAGTTTTTTTCTCTGTGAAGAATATGAATAATTCATTTCTAAGGTGCTGTTTAATATACACAATGCATACAATTACATATGATCTATAATATCAAGATAATTATATATAAAGGACTAAATAAAATGGCCTAAAGTAAAAAAAGAACGCAGATGTAACACCAATCTAATCTTGTTCATAATGCAGTTTGTATTTTTATTAACTGAGTGGCTTTGGATAAGCAAGCTACTTAAAGGTTCTAAGCTTTGCTTTCTTTGTATATAAATGGAGCTAATTCATTCACCTTTATAAAATTGTTATCAAGATGAAGAAAAACAATGCTTATAAAGATATAAGCATCATATATATCATGGAGTAGAGTTTCAAAAAAGTATAAATTATTAATTTAAATCATATAAAGATATAAACATACACAGGTACATGCAATGTTTGCTGGACATGAAGGTATTTTACTACATATTAATATCAAATTATATAAATAAATTTGCCCTTAGATAGTGTTTATATCTCTATAATAGAAATTAGCATGCAAAACTGATATTATTTTTCTTTGACATCTCTAGGTATTTATAAATAAGTATCTTAAGTGAAAAACTGCAACAATGACTGAATAAACATAAAGAATATAATATGATCTCAGTGCAAAATTTTTACCGACGGTATTAAAAATAAAATTTAATTTTACAACATTTTTATATCAACAAACTATTGCAAATTCTTAGGTAAAAATTATATTTTAACTTTAATAGACTTTAATTTATGTTTGTGTGTTTATTATGTGTTTATCTCAGTAACTTAAAGCCAAATATGCATTATTGTCTATTTAATAAAAATTTGTTTGTTTAAAGTAGATGATTGGGTGTAGCCCCAAACCAATCAATGAATCAGTTAATAAACTGCTAAAAAAGTTAAGTAGATGAAAATATAGAAGCAGCATCATAGCTGTCTTTGGTTTATGTATATTTGTATGAAACTTGTTCCTATTTTGATTGTGAAACAGTGTTCAGTGTGTTCAGTGTGTACTCATGGCTCTGCACTCAGGGATCCAAATCCTGGTGGTACTCAAGTTCATATATGGTATATTGGATATAGCCAGGGTCAGCTGTGTGTAAATCAAGCACCTTATTATTGTACTATTTGCTCTGGCTCTACAAAGAATTGTTCTGACCATAGCATTTCATCTTTTTTTAACTGTAAAATATTGTACTATTTTCTTCAGTTAAACTGCACCTATTTTATGAAGTCTTTTCAATTTATTTAGGCAGAAGTGATTGCTGGGGGCCAGAGCGGTGGCACAAGCGGTAAAGTTTCTGTCTTGCCCACGCTAGTCTAGGACGGACCTCGGTTCGATCCCCGGTGTTCCATATGGTCCCCCAAGCCAGGGGATATTTCTGAGAGCATAGCCAGGAGTAACCCTGAGCGTCACCGGGTGTGGCCCAACCCCCCCCCAAAGAAGTGATTGCTGATTTGGATTTTAAAGCTTTTTGTGTTATGATTGTATATGTTATATTGTAGATACAAATTAAATATTATTTACAAGATATTATAAATCAATATATCACCATTCTTACTAATGGTTTATAATTATCATATAACACGTTATAAATGTCTCTACAACTTTTAAACTTGTACCATGTTTGCTTAATATTTATGTGTCTCATTCTGTCTCTTTTTTGGGGGGGCACACCCATTTGACACTCAGGGGTTACTCCTGGCTATGCGCTAGAAATCGCCCCTGGCTTGTGGGGACCATATGGGACACCAGAGGATCGAGCCGCGGTCCGTCTTACGCTAGCGCTTGCAAGGCAGACACCTTCCCTCTAGCGCCACCTTCCCAGTCCCTCATTCTGTCTCTTAATACCTAAATATACAGGCCCAAAATAAAGACAAAACCCCCTTAATGATGATTATTTCTTGGTTACAACTTTCTCTTTTAACTTGTTTTTTAATTTTTTTTAAATGTAAGTTAGATAGTATTTTCTATCTCCAGTCTCAAAAATAGTATAGGGCTTATCACATATGTATTTAAAAATGTTTTGATGACTTTAAAATAGCTTTGAGGCCACACACAGTGAATTTCAGGGATTAATCTTTGCGCTACACTCAGAGGTCTCACCTGGCTCTTGAGATCATATACAGTGCCAGGATAGAAAAAGTTTGGCTCCATGAAAGGCAACTACTTTGCCTTCTGTGCTCTCTCTCTGGAGTCAGGGTTTAAATTAATCACACCCCGTTTGTGTAATTGACTTACAACTTGAGCGTTCTATTTTGCTTGTTTTGAATACAAAATTATACATTCTAAGGCTTGCTTTTGTTGATTTTAAACCAAGAATAACCTTTTAAGCCATGTCTTTTCAGCCCAGAGTGTTTTATATTTTAAAGTCTTAGATTTTTGCTGTTTGTGTCAGACTACAGCATCCAAGTGCTTCATGCTGAGCCTGTCTCCTCAGTGATGAGAAGTCTGCAGACATTATTCTGGCTCCCTGCCTGGTTCTGACAAAGATATCAAGTAAACTACAAAGAAGTATGGTCCAAAGAAGTTGTCAAGAAGCTGTTTTCATTGCTTATCCACACTTTCTTAATTGCCAACTTATATAAACAACTGACATATAATCAATGCTTGTTTCAGGCCCCTGGTTTTCAATTCATAAAGCTGTAGAGGTGGTCAAGCCCTTTAGTGTCAAGTGACATAAACTGAGTAATTTGCATTAAGGAATATGGATTTCAGGCAAAATGGTTATCAATCTTCACCCCTAATTTGCCCTGAGTATAGATTATCTGAAACTACATAGGTTCTTATAAAATACTGCAAGCTTATAATGCGAGGAGAATAGTAACTCTCTTCATTTCTGAGTATTTTTCAGAACTCGAACTCTATCCTCCAAGTAAACTAAAAAGAAAAATGCAAATGTTTAGAAATGTCAAAGTGGACTTCTTTCTTGAACTTCTCACAAAGACAACTTACTCACGTAGAGTGAGTTAGAATGCTTAAGGTTACCTTACTCTCCCAATGGTGTAACTGCCACTGCTGGAATCACACTGCTTGAGACATTAGCAATCAACAAAGTGAAGCTCAGAGAATATTCTTCTGTGATGACCACCAGTGACCCAAAGACGTTCTGGAGATAGTTGTGGAGACTTTATGACTTATTCTTCTTTTCACTGGAGGCAGTGGCATATGATCTAAATTATGCACAAAGACATTTTTGTTTTTATAACTATTATTTTATTAGTTTTTAAAATACAGAAGCTTTCTGACCTTCATTATTGATAACATATGGAAGTTAGAGAAGTTAAAAGCTTGCTAGGAATAGAAACTGGGGAAATGAGGTTGTTAGCAGAGCCTGTTTTCCTCCTAAATTAGTTCCCAGGATCATGGTCTTAATTTTGCTTTCAAGTCTTATTTTTATTTAGTTTTGAAAGTAAAAGTGAATGGTTTTGGGAGCCAGTGGGTAAACTTAGTATTATGATGTTAACTCTTTCACTGCAATTATGTAGGAGCAGATAATAAAATGAAAAAGAGTTTTCTGAAGCACAGTATCTCATATTTAATTTGCATCTACAAGTTACCGTCTCATGGAAGCTTATAACCAACCATGTCTTAAAACAGCTTTGTATTAATAGTAGTAAAATAAGAGGGAAGCCTTTAGCTCAGTGATCTAAACTTCCTGTTTAGTTCATATATTTCTCAAGTATCTTTATTATCCTAATTCAGTTCTGCAATTATTACTATATTTATCTATACTGCACTTGAGAATTTTTTTCTGGTTTCTAAATTTTATTGTCTTAGTCAATTTGAAAATAGTGCATTCTTTCAGTAAGATATATGTCATTTTTTGCTTTTAATTTTTGATGCTTATGGCATTTTTCTCTAAAAGAAAACTTTGCCTGTCAAAATGCAAGTCCAGAAGTTGAACTTTTATTTCTAGAGGAAACAAATAATCATCCTTTACCTACAAAGGTGCCCAAACCAATAGAATATTCTCCTTACTCTGATTTGGGGCCTTACTTTAAGTGGGGTCAACTGGAATTGTGCAAACTGACTATGTAATAAAGAGTTCATTGACTTCCAAGAAAGCTCAGAAATTATTGTCTGTACTTAATATAACTCTAGGCAAATTTATTTTGTTTTATTTTGGTTTTTCAGGCCACACTCATTTGATGCTCAGGGGTTACTCCTGGGTAAGCACTCAGAAATTGCCCCTGGCTTGGGGGGCCATATGGGACGCCAGGGGATCGAACCGCAGTCCTTCCTTGGCTAGCGCTTGCAAGGCAGGCACATTACCTCTAGCACCACCTCGCCGGCCCCAACTCTAGACAAATTTATGTACAAATTTTCAATCTATGTCTTATTTGCTAAAGTATTCTTAAGTTTATCGTAAATAAACCTGTAGTATGAAAATGATATTGTGACAGTTTGTATATGGTTATAATAAATATATGTAACATTTATTTCCACCGCTATCTCTGTATCTATTTATATATCATTAGCACTGCTATACTGTACCTATAGACTCTTTTTATATATTGGTATGATGCTTCAATATATGGTAGAGCCTTAATAGAACTAGTATTTTATTTTTCTATAAGCAAAATATTTTTGTTTTGTTCACATTTCGGGTTAAGAAATTTAGGTAACAGTATTGGGAATAATAAGACACCAGAGTCCACATCTTATATTTATATAATGGTTACAAGTGTTCTTCCTCAAATTTTTAAGGAAAGTTTAAAATACAGTAGCTGCATTAGTTGCTTTTGGGCTGCAGTGATCTTACTTATAATATTACAGCTCAAGTAAATTCACTAACAATACTTAAGTGAGAAGAGCTACCTGAAAGTTTGTTTCTACAACCAGCAAATTCATTCAATGGCTGAGTACATTAGTATATGCAAGACAATGATACAATTCCTACCACCACATGATTTCCTGAGCACTGCTGGGAGTGACATCTAATCACAGAACTATGGGTTGCCACTAAACACTGTCAGATATGACCCCTGAAATGAGACAAATAAATAAATACAGCATCTGCAATATACCCAACTTCCATCCTGATCCTCAAGCACCTAGCATAACCTTCAAAGTGCATATTGTTTCCCAGACATGCAAAGAATTTGCCTTCAAAGAAGGTAACAGTTACCTTCAGATGCAGTGGTGAAAAAAATCAATTTATTTGTGGTCAGCATCTAAAAAGAGTGGACTTTATTTTAGAATGCAGGGGATTTTACTCTTCTTAACCATAAACATTAGTTGTCTTCCTGGAGATACCAAAAAAGAAATAGAACTGCATTATATTAAACACTCTCCTTAAATAGCTAAATCAGTCAATGGGTATGAGGTGAACTTTCTTGAAAGAAAAATAAAATATCTTGACTTCTACTTAGTATTATTTTTCAGAACTTGTACACATTTAACAATATTTCAATCATTTCTGTTATAAATGAAAAGCACCAAGTCTTCATATTTACCAGGTAGCAAAACTCTTTAATTGGGGAACTAGAGAGGTCTAGTCATGGGCTGTTGGTAGCAGACCAGGCCAATGATTGTCTTTACTCCTACTTCATTATTGAGGGATCTTACCATTCTTAATTCCTATCAGCTTACCCTCTTACCTGTAAATAGAAGGAAGACATTTATATTTTCCATTGTGAACCAATATTTAGTGTGTTGCACAAAATACACTCATTATAATACTCAATATATTCTAGTTTGGGTTCTGATGCCCCCAGAACAATTGCTTCTCAATTTGAAATATGAGTCTTTAATGAAGAAGGTTCTTTGCTGTTAAAGTGACATCCTTTTTGCAGGGATCTCCAAGACAAATTAGGGAAGAAATATATTATATTAAACATAATCTATTGATCATATTATATGTACAATAACTTTGCAATAACCTTGTAATCAAATATATACATGTATACATACACATATAAGATTGCAAGAGTTGATTTATATTTATAATAAAAATAAATTTTTTAGAACACTCACAGATTGTGTAAAACTTTGACTTTTTTAAATTTTAAACTAATTGCAAAAATTTTATTGGTACATTAGGAGTAAATTTTAGCAATTTGAGTCCCCATAAGAACATAAAACTGGGACCAGAGTGATAGAACAGTGGTAGGACATTTGCTTGGCATGTGTCTGACCCTGGATGGACTGCGTTCAATCCCGGGCATCCTATGTGGTATGCAGAGCTCAGTGTAGCCCAAAATGCCAAAACCAAATAAAAACAACAAACTTAAAACAAAACTTGTTTTTATGCACAAGTATACATATACAAACATAAATATACAATTTAAATTTGCTCATTTTCTGTAGAATTTATTTGAAAAAAGTATTGTTTTAAGAAATTTATAAAATTTGGACACCAGGCGGGGAAAATCCGCGAAAGTACACCGGCCCAGTGGGGCTCAGCTGTGAAAGACTGTGAGTGTGACCTGTCTATGTCTGTCTACTGTCCTCTTGCATGAAACTCTTGCGAGTGGGGCAAAAAGAGGCTCAGAGGAGCACGGTCCCTCCGCTTCGCTACGCGGCCGTGCACTCTTTCTAAGGAAAGAACTCCATTGCAACAAGAAGGAAAAATCACACTAAGAACGGCGCTATATCACAGAAGCAAACATTTCTCTCTGGACTGTCTTCTCTGTTGCATGCTCGGGCCTAAGATTTGACCCAGTGTGAGGCCTCATCCACGGAGGACTCCCCTCCCTTAGAGGCAAGTCAGCCCATCCAGAAAGGGAGGAGCCAGAGGAGTGTGCTGCCTACATCATATAGACAATGAATACCACCACAACACGTAGAAAAACCCACAATACAAGTGTGACAATGGGGAAACAACGCAGGCCAGCATCAGACATAGAGAATGAAGATGACAATTCTGAGGACCAGATAATGACTGAACAACTAATCAACCTCTCAGATAAGGACTTTAGACTAGCAATATGGAAGGTGCTCAACAGACTCCAAGAAACCATGGATCGAGTTGAACAGAACACTAATAAGAACCAAGAAAATATGAAGGCAGAAATGACAAAACTCCAAACTGAAATAACATGTCAACTAACAGGACTGAAAAAGTCAGTAAACGAAGTGAATGACAAAATGGATAAGCTCTGGGACAGGGTATCAGAAGCTGAGAATAGACTTGGTGCTGTGGAAGATGAGATACATAACAATTCCATACAGCAGGAGAGATTGGACAAAAAACTTAAAGCAAATGAGCAGACAATGGAAAAATTAGTCAAAGAATGGGAATAGACGAAAATAGAAGTCTATGATAAGATCAACAGAAACAACTTAAGAATCATTGGAGTCCCAGAGACCCAGGAAGAAAATTTCCAGGAAGAATCAATGGTCAAGAACATCATTAAAGAGAAACTTCCAGAGCTAAAGAATATATGTGATCAAATCCTGCATGCCCGAAGAGTACCAACCAAAAGAGACCCCAGAAAAACCACCCCAAGACACATCCTAGTCACAATGACAAATCCCACAGATAGAGTCAGAATTCTGAAAACAGCAAGATCAAAAGGGGAAATCATGTTCAAGCAAGCTTCCCTGAGATTTACAGCAGACCTGTCACCAGAAACGCTCAATGCTAGAAAGCAGTGGTGGGATATTGTGACAAGACTGAATGAAATGAATGCTTCACCCAGAATACTATACCCAGCAAAACTCACTTTCCGGTTTGATGGAAGAATACATGGTTTCACAGACAAAAAACAGCTCAGAAACTTCACAGACACAAAACCAGTCTTAAGAGAAAAACTGAAAGACCTAATCTAAGACAAGACTACCCAAAAGACACACCAAATTTTGAAATAAAGATGGCGTTAAATCCCAGGACAATTCTTTCTCTCAACGTCAATGGACTAAATGCACCAGTTAAGAGACACAGAGTGGCTAAATGGATCAAAAAACTCAATCCAACCTTCTGCTGCCTACAAGAAACGCACCTGAATAGTCAGAACAAACATAGACTCAAAATAAAAGGCTGGAGAAAAGTTATCCAAGCAAACAACACCCATAAAAACGCTGGAGTGGCCATACTAATATCAGATAATGCAAACTTTATACTCAGGAAGGTTGTAAGGGACAAAGATGGACATTTTATATTAATCAAGGGGTACGTAGAGCAGGAAGAATTCACTCTCCTAAACATATATGCACCGAATGAGGGGCCAGCAAAATATTTAATACAACTGTTGACAAATCTGAAAAATAATATCAACAACAACACAATAATTGTGGGGGACCTTAACATGGCTTTGTCAACACTGGACAGGTCAACCAGACTGAAACCCAACAAGAATATACTAGACCTGAGGAGAGAAATGGAAGAAAGAGGCCTAGTGGATATATATAGGACACTCCATCCCCAGAAACCTGGATACACATTCTTCTCCAATGTACATGGGACATTCTCCAGGATAGACTACATGCTGGCACATAAAACATACCTCCATAAGATCAAGAGGATAGAAATTTTGCAGACTACCTTCGCTGACCACAAGGCTCTGAAATTATTTGTGAACTCCAAAGGGACTCAGAAGAAACACTTTAACACCTGGAAGTTAAACAGCCTCATGCTCAATAACCAGTGGGTCCGAGATGAAATCAAGGAGGAAATAAAAAGGTTCCTGGAAACAAATGACAATCAAGACACAAACTCTCAGAACTTATGGGACACAGCAAAAGCAGTACTGAGAGGAAAATTTATAGCTTTGCAAGCACACATCAGGAAGGAAGAAGGAGCTTACCTGAGTAGCTTAATGACACAGCTAATAGAACTAGAAAATGCTCAACAAAAGGACCCAAGAATAGGAAGACAGAAGGAAATAACAAAGCTGAGAGCAGAAATCAACGAAGTGGAAACTCAAAAAACAATCCGAAAGATCAACGAAAGCAGAAGTTGGTTCTTTGAAAAAATAAACAAGATTGATAGACCACTGGCAAACCTAACAAAGAAAGAGAGAGAGAGAAACTTGATAACTCGTATCAGGAATGAAAAAGGAGAGATCACTACTGATATGACAGAGATTCAAAGGGTAATCAGAAACTACTTTGAAAAACTCTACGCCACTAAAAATGAGAACCTGGAAGAAATGGATAAATTCTTGGACTCTTATAATCTTCCACGGTTGAAGGAAGAGGATGTAGCATATCTAAACACCCCCATCACCATTGATGAAATTAAAACAGTAATCAAATGTCTGCCGAAAAACAAAAGCCCAGGTCCAGATGGATTCACTAATGAATTCTATCAAACTTTCCAAGAGGAACTACTGCCAATCTTGGCAAGACTCTTTCATGAAATTGAACAAACAGAAACACTTCCAAATAGCTTTTATGAAGCCAACATCACCTTGATACCTAAACCAGACAGAGACGCTACCAAAAAAGAAAATTACAGACCAATATCACTGATGAATGCAGATGCAAAGATCCTCAACAAAATCCTGGCAAATAGGATTCAATGCCTCGTTAAGAAGATCATCCACTACGATCAAGTAGGTTTCATCCCGGGAATGCAAGGCTGGTTTAACATCCGTAAATCTATCAACATAATACACAACATCAATAACAAGAAAAATAAAAACCACATGATCATATCAATAGATGCAGAGAAAGCATTTGATAAGGTCCAACACCCATTCTTGATCAAAACTCTCAGCAAGATGGGAATGGAGGGAACCTTTCTCAATATAGTGAAGGCCATCTACCACAAGCCAGTGGCAAATATTATCCTCAATGGAGAAATACTGAAAGCCTTCCCTCTAAATTCTGGCACAAGACAAGGCTGTCCTCTCTCACCACTCCTATTCAACATAGCACTGGAAGTACTTGCTATAGCGATTAGGCAAGAAAAGGATATCAAGGGAATCCAGATAGGAAAGGAAGAAGTCAAGCTCTCACTGTTTGCAGATGACATGATACTCTACTTAGAAAACCCTAAAGACTCTATCAAAAAGCTTCTAGAAACAATAGACTCATATAGCAAGGTGGCAGGCTACAAAAGTAACACACAAAAATCAATGGCCTTTCTATATACCAATAGTAATAAGGATGAAATGGACATTAAGAAAACAACCCCATTCACAATAGTACCACACAAACTCAAATATCTTGGAATCAACTTGACTAAATATGTGAAGGACCTATACAAAGAAAACTATAAAACTCTGCTCCAAGAAATAAGAGAGGACACACAGAAATGGAAACACATACCCTGCTCATGGATTGGCAGGATTAACATCATCAAAATGTCAATACTCCCCAAGGCATTATACAGATTTAATGCCATCCCTCTAAAGATACCCATGACATTCTTCAAAGAAGTGGATCAGACACTTTTGAAATTCATTTGGAACAATAAACACCCTCGAATAGCTAAAGCAATCATTGGGAAAAAGAATATGGGAGGAATTACTTTTCCCAACTTTAAACTGTACTACAAAGCAACAGTTATCAAAACAGCATGGTATTGGAATAAGGATAGGTCCTCAGATCAGTGGAATAGGCTTGAATACTCAGAAAATGTTCCCCAGAGATACAACCATCTAATTTTTGATAAAGGAGCAGGAAATCCTAAATGGAGCAGGGAAAGCCTCTTCAACAAGTGGTGATGGCACAATTGGATAGCCACTTGCAAAAAATTAAACTTAGACCCCCAGCTAACATCATGTACAAAGGTAAAATCCAAGTGGATTAAAGACCTCGATATCAGCCCCAAAACCATAAGATATATAGAACAGCACATAGGCAAAACACTACAGGACATTACAGGCATCTTCAAGGAGGAAACTGCACTCTCCAAGCAAGTGAAAGCAGAGATTAACAGATGGGAATATATTAAGCTGAGAAGCTTCTGCACCTCAAAGGAAATAGTGCCCAGGATACAAGAGCCACCCACTGAGTGGGAGAAACTATTCACCCAATACCCATCAGATAAGGGGCTAATCTCCAAAATATACAAGGCACTGACAGAACTTTACAAGAAAAAAACATCTAACCCCATCAAAAAATGGGGAGAAGAAATGAACAGACACTTTGACAAAGAAGAAATACGCATGGCCAAAAGACACATGAAAAAATGTTCCACATCACTAATCATCAGGGAGATGCAAATCAAAACAACGATGAGATACCACCTCACACCCCAGAGAATGGCACACATCACAAAGAATGAGAATAAACAGTGTTGGCGGGGATGTGGAGAGAAAGGAACTCTTATCCACTGCTGGTGGGAATGCTGTCTAGTTCAACCTTTATGGAAAGCGATATGGAGATTCCTCCAAAAACTGGAAATCGAGCTCCCATACGATCCAGCTATACCACTCCTAGGAATATACCCTAGGAACACAAAAATACAATACAAAAACCCCTTCCTTACACCTATATTCATTGCAGCTCTATTTACCATAGCAAGACTCTGGAAACAACCAAGATGCCCTTCAACAGACGAATGGCTAAAGAAACTGTGGTACATATACACAATGGAATATTATGCAGCTGTCAGGAGAGATGAAGTCATGAAATTTTCCTATACATGGATGTACATGGAATCTATTATGCTGAGTGAAATAAGTCAGAGAGAGAGAGAGAAAAACGCAGAATGGTTTCACTCATCTATGGGTTTTAAGAAAAATGAAAGACACCCTTGTAATAATAATTTTCAGACACAAAAGAGAAAAGAGCTGGAAGTTCCAGCTCACCTCAGGAAGCTCACCACAAAGAGTGATGAGTTTAGTTAGAGAAATAACTACATTTTGAACTGTCCTAATATTGAGAATGCATGAGGGAAATGTAGAGCCTGTTTAGGGTACAGGCGGGGTTTGGGTGGGGAGGAGGGAGATTTGGGACTTGGGTGATGGGAATGTTGCACTGGTGATGGGTGGTGTTCCTTTTATGACTGAAACCCAAACACAATCATGTATGTAATCAAGGTGTTTAAATAAAAAAAATTATGCATTAAAAAAAAAAGAAATTTATAAAATTTAAATAATTTCATCTTTATAGCAACCAAATAAATTAGGCACTACTAGGATGCAGATCAAAGTAAACTTTTCTTGACCTTGAGAAACCACTGTAAGGAAAAAGTAGATAGAATAGAACTAGAGTTTCCACCCAGACGTTCTGACTCAAAAGCCCTGTAAATTATGCTTCATCACTGATGAAGCGCACAGAAGAACCTGTCAAGACCTGGTGGTTTGGGGGCATAGCAAGTCTGGAATATTCATGAGTTACTAACTGTCTCTTGGATACATAGAACCTGATTTATCATTAGGTTTTGAGCTGGGTAAGGAGTATTCAGTTGCTAACCACCAAACATCCAAGTGAAAAGAAATTTAGAAGGTAATATTTATTAAATTACATTTATTAAGCTATTTGATTTGCTATAAATTAGGCAATGCTCTAGATATTTTATCTGAATTATCTTTTTTGTTCTTATAATGCTTAAAATGGCAACTTTTATCTTATTTTTTTATCTAATGAAATGGAACTAACAGAGAAACATATTCATCTGTTACAAAATGGGTAAATAAGAAAGATTCAGTCCAGTGTTCAAATCTAGAAAACCTGTAATCAAATATGAGCTCTTTACAATTATATTATTATGGTGTCAAGTTCATTGACTCTAACCCTAAGGCCTTAGATAGCTCTGTCACTTTGTTTTTTTGTTGTTGATTGTTGTTGTTTATCTTATTCTTTTTTATGGTAAAGCACTGCATATGAAAATATTTGAAATTGTAGCTATCTCAATTTTTTTTCATTTTTTCTTTATTTAAACATCTTGATCACAATAATGATTGTGCTTAGGTTTCAGTCATGTAAAGAACACCCTCCTTCACCAGTGCAACATTCCCACCACCAATGTCCCAAATCTCCCTCCATCCCACCATACCCCAACCTGTACTCCAGACAGGCTTTCCAGTTCCCTCATTCATTCACATGATTATGGTAGTTTTCTGTGTAGTTATTTCTATAACTGCACTCACCACTCTTTGTGGTGAGCTTTATGAAGTGAGGTGGAAGTTCCAGCCCTCCTCTCATTGTCTCTGAGGATTGTTGCAAAAATGACTTTTATTTTTCTTAAAACCCATAGATGAGTGAGACTATTTTGCATCTCTCTCTCTCTGTCTCTCTCTGTCTCTGTCTCTCTCTGTCTCTCTCTGTCTCTGTCTCTGTCTCTCTGTCTCTCTCTCTGTCTCTCTCTCTGTCTCTCTCTCTCTGTCTCTCTCTCTCTCTCTCTCTCTCTCTCTCTCTCTCTCTCTCTCTCCCCGACTTATTTCACTCAGCATGATAGATTCCATGTACATCCATGTATAGGAAAATTTCATGACTTCATCTCTCCTGATGGCTGCATAATATTTCATTGTGTATATGTACCACAGTTTCTTTAGCCATTCATCTGTTGAAGGGCATCTTGGTTGTTTCCAGAGCCTGGCTATTGTGACTAGTGCTGCAATAAATATAGGTGTAAGGAAGGGGTTTTTGTGCTGTATTCTTGTGTTCTTAGGGTATATCCCTAGGAGTAGAATAGCTGGGTCCAATGGGAGCTCAATTTCTAGATTTTGAAGGGATCTCCATATCGCTTTCCATAGAGGTTGGACTAGACGGCATTCCCACCAGCAGTGGATAAGAGTTCCTTTCTCTCCACATCCCCACCAGCACTGATTGTTCTCATTCTTTGTGATGTATGCCAATCTCTGTGGTGTGAGATGGTATCTCATTGTTGTTTTGATTTGCATCTCCCTGATGATTAGTGCTGAGAAGCATTTTTTCATGTACCTTTTGGCCATTTGTATTTCTTTTTTATTCAAGTGTTTATTCATTTCTTTTCCCCATTTTTTGATGGGATTAGATGTTTTTTTCTTGTAAAGTTCTGTCAGTGCCCTGTATATTTTGGATATTAGCCCCTTATCTGATGGGTGTTGGGTGAATAGTTTTTCTCACACTGTGGGTGGCTCTTGTATCCTAGGCACTATTTGAGGTGAAGAAGCTTCTCAGCTTAATGTATTCCAATCTGTTGATCTCTGCTTCCACTTGTTTGGAAAGTGCAGTTTCCTCCTTGAAGATGCCTTTAGTCTCAATGTCATGGAGTGTTTTTCTGAAGTGTTGTTCTATATACCTTATGGTATCAGGTCTGATATCAAGGTCTTTAATCCATTTGGATTTTACCTTCGTACATCATGTTAACTGGGATTCTATGTTTGCTTTTTTGCAAGTGGCTAACCAAATCTGCCAGCACCACTTGTTGAAGAGGTTTTCCCTGCTCCACTTAGGATTTCTTACTTCTTTGTCAAAAATTAGGTGATTTTATGTCTGGGGAACATTGTCTGAGAACTCAAGCCTATTCCACTGATCTGAGGGTCTGTCTTTATTCCAATACCATGCTATTTTGATAACTATTGCTTTGTAGTACAGTTTAAAGTTGGGGAGAGTAATGTCTCCCATTTTCTTTTTCTCTAGGAGTGCTTTAGCTATTCGAGGGTGTTTATTGTTCCAGATGAATTTCATATGTTTGATCCACTTCTTTGAATAATGTCATGGGTATTTTTAAGGGGATCACATTAAATCTGTATAATGCTTTGGGGAGTATTGCCATTTTAATGATGTTAATCCTGCCAATCCATGAGCAGAGTATGTGTTTCTATTTACGTGTATCCTCTCTTATTTCTTGGAGCAGGGCTTTATAGTTTTCTTTGTATAGGTCCTTCACGTCTTTGGTCAAGTTGACTCCAAGGTATTTGAATTTGTGTGGCACTAATGTTAATGGGATTGCCTTCTTGACATCCATCTCTTCCCTAAAGCATCTCAATTTACAAAGTTATTTATAGTTGAGTTTTAGACATAAATTCACACAGTGTGTGTCAACCACCCTCCACTAATATTACCAGAGTCCATCCCATATTTCCTCTCACATTCCAGCCTGCCATCATTGCTGCAGGCATCTTGAGTCTCAGCAACTCTAGTGAGGTAATAAAATCCTTCCCGAGAGGAAAAAGGGTAACACGAGCGGTCGAGTGGAATAATATTGAAAGAATGATTACTACACACAGAGTATGGGGACCCGCATCTTTAATAGACGTGAGACAACTTTACTGTTCCATATTGGTAGTATACATACATAACCAACCTAGTCTCAGTCATGAAAGGAATGTTCACATTGACAAAAGGCGGGAGTCATAGAAGAATGAAAACAATGGCTGCTGGCCCAACTAAAATATACATTATCAAAACTAGCCAGTACAGGTGAAAACAAGGCCCAAGCTAGGAAGGAGGATCTAGTATAATAAAGAAATGGGAGTGTAGCTAGCTTAGAAAGGAGGAATCTTATGATTCTTATGATGGAAAACTTGTTTTGCTACAATTTTGGGGCTAGCCTGATGGCAGCTAGCAAGGAAGGTAGTAACTGTTTACTATTTAGAAACTGAAACCAGAAAAGCAGGTTTGCATCTTAGCTGGCCAATTTGCTTTAGAAATGCAGATTTATTTGACCAGAAGGGAAACTCTTTGTAGACTTTTGGTACTTAAATTTCCCTGAGCAGAGTCATTGAGTGGGGCCCTATTTTGGCCTGTAATTTTGCAAGGGAGACAATGCCAAATAATAAGAAAGAAATTGTAATGTCACCCTCATGTCATGAAATTCAGAAATATTGCCAGTGATCCACCTAGTATGTATAATTAATGTCCACAAACGGGCCTGCTGGCTAAAATATTTCTTGGGGATTTATCAGCTCTCTGTTCCAGGAAAATCCATAGATACATCTGGTGGGCCTGTTGAATTCTCCTTAAATGGAGGTGTCTTATGTCATGGTGTCGCACATCATCACCTTTTTTAGTTTGGTTATTAAAATTTCAGTCTTAATGATTTCACTGCTGTTGATTCTATAGTCAGAAATACCAGAAAAATTTGTATTGGTGGGAATGTGTTAAAAATGAAACTCTTGGGGCCAGAGTAATGACGCAGAGGTAGGGTGTTTGCCTTGCATGCTGCTGACCCAGGACAGACCGTGGTTCGATACCCTGTTACCCCATAGGGTCCCCCAAGCCAAAAGTAATTTCTGAGTGCATAGCCAGGAATAACCCCTGAACATCACCGGGTGTGCCCCCCTCCCACAAAAGGAACTCTCATCCACTGCTGGTGGGGTTGTTGTCTGGTTTAACCACTATGTAAAACAGTTTGAAGAGTTCAAATTAAACTCAGAATTGAGCTACCATAAGAACCACAAATTTAATTTTGGGGTATCTATGCCCAAGATAGAAACTTATTTATTCAAAAAGACATATGGACACAACTATTCATCACAGCACTCAAAACAGTAGCTATGAGTTTGAATCAACATAACAAGATGCATAGATCATGAAGATGTGAATCATAATTTTAATAGAATACTACATGTCTCAGAATGATGCAATCATTCAATTTGCTTCAACATTATTGGATTTTTAAGATATGTTAAATGAAATAAGCCAGAAGGATAAATACAGGATATCACTATATATGTGCTATTTAGAATAACTGTATGATATAATGCAATGTTTTAAATGGGGATTTACTAGAACATTCTTCACCCTAGAGTATAATAAATATAAAGTAAAATAGAGTGGAGGCGGAAAGACAATATAAAATATTGTAGGAATTACCCCTAAATCATGGAGAATCAGGTACTGTTGGTATCATGAAAGGACAGAACTAATCAGTTGAATTTTTTTTTTTTTTTTTGGCTTTTGGGTCACACCCAGCAGTGCTCAGGGGCGACTCCTGGCTCTATACTCAAAAATCGCCCCTGCCAGGCACAGGAGACCATATGGGATGCCCACCGTCCTTCTGCATGAAAGACAAACGCCTTTCCTCCATGCTATCTCTCCGGCCCCTGTATTATTTTTAATAATAGTTTATTAGATTCTATCAATGACAAATATAGAAAATGAATATTTTCCCAAATATCTGAGATGGTTAATAAAATAGTGGTTTATTTAAGAAGGTCAAACAATAAAGAATTTATAGTATACTGACTGAATAAAAAATAAGGTAGAATGACCTAAAGACCCAAAGTTGATTATAATGAAATTGTGGTCTGAGGTGGCAGATGTTTTTCTGAATTGAATAACCTTGGAAATAATAATGAAGGGTCTTGAGTTATCATCAGAAGTTGGATATAAATATGCCAAATATGCCAGATAAATATGCCAAAGATAGTGTATAATTATACAACCATGCTAACAAAGCAAAACGTTTTTATCTTGTAATTTCATTAGCACACATATTAAAATGATGAGAATGATCCTATTTTTTTGAATGCACAAACATGAGCACCTGCAAATTCAAAAACAGTTTTCAGGAAGATAAATAAAATAAAAAAATCTCACACAATATATTAAAATATAGTATCTGATTTTTCCCATTTTTCACTCTTTTTTTTTTTTTTTTTTGGATTTTTGGTCTTTTGAGCCACACCCATTTGATGCTCAGGGGTTACTCCTGGATAAGCGCTCAGAAATTGCCCCTGGCTTGGGAGACCATATGGGACGCTGGGAGATCTAATCTCCTTGCAAGGCAGACACCTTACCTCTAGCGCCACCTCACAGTCCCCCCTTTTTCCACTCTGATTTCATCGTAAGCTGTAGTTCTATAATTTAATTTAGATACATCTTATCATGAATAAACCATAAGCATTAAAGCCAGGCAAAGGAGTTTATCTGGCTGCCACATCATCATTTTTTTTCTTTTGACATTAAGTACTTGTTTACAATTTCTTTGGATCGAAAATTTTCCCTAACAAAAATGAGAATGAAGTTTATTTTGTCAAATTGCCATGGGATATAAGTGACATAATGTATGGTACAGACATAAAATAAAGATTTATTTTTTCTTAGCCATTTTAAGTGATGCTATTAATTTCAGTAAAGTAAATTATCTATTTACATTTATTATTCAGCTTTCAATTAATACCAAGGAGACACTTGATCCATGTAGGAGGCTAAGCAAAGGTCACTACTGATGTTCTTTATTAGGTTATGTTCTTTTTTATTACTCTTGTTGAAATTGCTTATTTGCAATCTGGCAAGATTTTAAAACAATGGATTCAACTATCACATCTAGTATTGAATCAAAATTAAAGTGGAGGTTATAGCTGTTAAATCAAAGATAAAATCAGTCAACCAAAGAATTTTCCATTCTGGCTCTCTAAGGCAAACATAAGGATGAAAAATCAAACAGAATAAAATTCAGTGAACAAAGCCATTAAAGGAGGCCAAAAAAAAGGAGCTTTCTGTTGGAATTTCTTGAATTTTTAATTTTCTTTAAACCTCACAAAAACTTAAAATTTTTACTACGAAGTCCCACAAGAACTAATACATCTTATGTGTGTACTTGTTTTGGAAATACTGCATTGTAAGCCAGAAGTCTACACTAAAAATCATCTTGTTCTATAGACCTCAAATATAAAGTGAAATAGAATCACAGGTGAGGAGCCTGGAGACTATAGTTTTGTTTAGCCTTAGGTATCTTTACTCTGAATCCAGAATCTTTCAACAACAAAGGTGAGATCATCTTTCTCTGCTCATTTTCTCCCTGAAATCTCAAGCAGCTCTTACCTGTACTAAAGTGGTTCTAGGTTCAATTATATTAAATATAAATTACCTTATTTAGAACCCATATATAAGATAGTTGATCATAATACATTTATTTGCAGGTAAATAAAAGCAAAATTAATAGAAAAGAAAAAGTGCAAACATGAAAATTTGTGAAAATTATGTATATTACAATAAAGTTATTAAGTCATAGAAGGTTTAGTAAGCTTGTATTGCTAGTTTATCATTCTGCTATTTCTTTTGTTTCTGAATATTAGGTGGCTTTATATACACATCTTCTGTAGTTAGTGATCTTGGTTTTTGCACAGATTAAATGAAGAGCTGTCCTTTGATTATATTTTACTCTTAGGTGATGAGATAGGACAATCAGCTCTTAGATCAAGTTGATGCTGTTTCTTCTTTGTCAAGATATCATATCAATACTGGCATAAGTTGGTGCCAGAGAAGTATTAAAAATTTCCCAGAGGGATTTTGGTTCCTGGTGCTGTTGCAGAGAACTGTGATGGTTCTATGTCTGGGACCTAGAGTTTGAGATTACACAGTTGCTGTCTGATCACATGGAGTCTGAGTTGGGTCCACATGACACATGTTCAGGGTGGAATATGCCTCTGTATTGTAAAATGTATGAGTTCTTATCCCTAGTATAAGAGCTTGTTGCTATACATAAAATTTCCCACTTTTAGTATGCCTTTGCAAAAAGGAATTGTGCCATATTATATTGTTGATGCA
Organism: Suncus etruscus; assembly: GCF_024139225.1. Classification (NCBI taxonomy): domain Eukaryota; kingdom Metazoa; phylum Chordata; class Mammalia; order Eulipotyphla; family Soricidae; genus Suncus; species Suncus etruscus. The sequence continues at coordinate 40,163,494 of NC_064856.1, forward strand.
TTTGAGAGCAAGAATGATAGGCTACACAATCTCTGTGCCCTGGCTTTGACCTGAGCTTTTATCCCAGGCAAGATTTTTTTGTAGGTTTTCATACCACGCAGAACCAAAGCAGGTGAAGTTAAAGAAATATATATAAAATGGAAGAAATAAATAAAAAGAAATATAAAAGAAATAAATAAAAATAAATGTATAAAAAGTAATTAAAGAAAAAAGTGATGTAAGAGGCTACCTTACATTTGGGAATAAACAGACTTAGAGGTACTATTATAGAGGTATTAAAATTATAAATGAAATATAGGCTTCCCCATTAAGTCTTTTGAGTTATTCTTGTGGGGGTTGAAATCCAGGGCACATTTTCATCACACACCATGGTCTTGTTAAGTTTGATAAATGATTTGCAGCAGTAAGGGATCAGGTAGTGTCCTTGAGCTGGGGTCCTTCTGGAGCTGAATTCGGTAGCATACAACAGTCCACATTGTGGGGAGGGGTGAGAAGAAAGTCCACAAACATGAGTCTGCAGTAGTGTTGCCAGGCACAAGATGTGGGGCTGAGATTGTGTTCTTTCGCTTTGGGAGCTGGTGGTAGCATATTGGGGCTAGGGATCAGTCATGGTACCTAATGAGTTAAGAATGGGGGTAAAGAGGGTTAAATAAGAATGGATATAGAATCAGGATCAGGGGATGAAAGGATAAAAGGACTTCTGAAGAGGAAGGAGGGATAATATATAAGAGGGGCTATATACACTTTAGGTACTGTTTACAATTTATGTTTGGTAATCAGAGGAGTCCATTGTCTACAAACTCATGTCCACATAAAGACAGACATTAGTGATCTATTCTTAAGTTGTTGGAGGCCTGATCCTCATAGGATGAGTCTGAGCTCTTAAGAAATAATTGATTAAGAAAAGATAAATAATTAGCTAAGATATAGATTAGGAGAGAAAAAAAGGGAAAACAAAAGGAACTATTTTAAATGTGATTGACCTCTTAATCTCTTTCTCCTCTGTTTCATTATTTGTATAGAGGAACACTATTGTCTTTTGTGTATTGACTTTGTAGCCAGCCACTTTGCTGTATTGGTTAATTGTCTTTAACAGTTTTATGTGGAGTCTTTAGGGTTTGTGATGTATATCATCATATCATCTGCAAAAAAGAGATAGTTTGACTTTCTCTTTCCCTATTTAGATTACTTTGATTCACTTCTCTTGTCTGATTGCTATTGCTAGGACTTCTCAAATTATGTTGAATAAAAGTGGAGACCGTGGACAGCCCTGCATAGTTTCTGACCTTAGTGGAAATGCTTTCAGCTTTTCCCTGTTAAAGATAAATTAAGGATAATATTGACTGTGGGCTTTTTGTAGATAGCTGTATCTATCTTAAGAAGATTCCTTCCAGCCCTCTTTTTCTGAGTGTTTTCATCATGAATGGGTGTTGGATTTTATCGAATGCCATCTCTGCATCGATTGATATAATCATATGATTTTTGTCTTTCTTGTTGTTGATGTGGTATATGATGTTGACTGATTTGCATATGCTAAACCATCCTTACATCCCTGGGATGAAACCCACTTGATCATGGTGTATAATCTTTTTGATGTATCATTGGATTTGATTTGCTAAGATTTTCTTGAGGAATGTTGCATTAGTTCATTAGTGAGATTGGTCTGTAGTTTCTTCCTTGGTGGTGTCTTTGCCATCTTTTGGAATGAGTGTGATATTAACCTCATAAAAGCAGTTAGGAAGGATTCTTGTCTTTTCAATGTTTTGAAAGAGCCCTAGGAGCAATGGTATTAATTCAGTGGTAGTAATTTTCTCAAAATGTTTGCTAGAATTCACCTGTAAAACCAGCTTGTCTTGGATTTTTGTTCTTGGGGAGTTTCTTAATTACTATTTTAATTTCCTTATATGTGATTGGCCTGTTTAGGTTTACTACATCCTCCTTATCAAGTCTTGGAAGATGATATTTTCCCAGAAATCTGTTGGTTTCTTCTGGGTTCTCTAACCTAAGTACAGTTGTTCAGAATACATCCTCCTGATGTCTTGGATTTCTTGAGGTTCTGTTGTAATCTTTACCTTTCTTTTGTGATCTTATTTACTTGGGTGTTCCCCACCCCTTTTATTGGTGAGTCTTGCCAGCAGTTTGTTTATCTTTATTATTTCAAAAAAAACAATTTCTGTTCTCATTGATTTTTGTATTGTTTTCTTAGTTTCTATGTTCTTTATTTCTGGTTTGATTTTTATTATTTCTTATCTTCTGGCTGTGTTTGGGTTTATTTGCTGCTATTTTTTCCAGATCCTTAAAGTTTCTATTTAAACTGTTGATTTTGTCATTTTATCTTTCCTGGCATGTCTGTATTGTTATGAGTTTTCCCCTAATTATTGCTTTTGTTGTGTTCCATAGATTTTGACAATTTATCTCTTCATTATAATTTACCTCAAGGAATATTTTTCTTTCTTATTTGACTTCTTTGTTCCAGTTATTGTTGAGCAGCATGTTGTTTAATATCCAGGTGTTGGATTTTCTCCACAGCTTCTTTATACAGTCAATCTTGATCTCTGTTGCATAGTAATAAAATAGAGTGCTTCTAATAATCCTTATATTTGTGACTTTGTGCAAGTTAGATTTATACCTTAGGGCATGATCTATTCTAGAGAAAGTTCCATGTGCACTTGAGAAAAATGTGTATTCTATTTCTGGGGGTGGAGGGCCCTGTATAGGTCCGTTAATCTTAGTTCTTCTAATTTCTCATTTAGGGCTCTTATGTCTTTGTTAGTTTTCTGCCTAGTGGATCTGTCTAGTGGTTGTGTTGAAGTCTCCTACTACTATCACATTTCTTTCCATGTTTCTTAAGGTTTGTGAGCAAATGCCTTACGTATTTTGCTGACTCTGCATTTGGTGTATAAATGTTGACCAGAGAATGTACTTCTTGATCTATTGTTCTCCTGATCAGTAAGTAGTGACCTTCTTTGTCTCTGATCACTTTCTTGAGGTTAAAATCAATTTGGTCTGATACAAGAATAGCTGTCCCAGCTGATTTTTGTTTTTCGTTGGCTTGAATAATTGACCTTCGTCCTTTTATTCTAAAACTGTCTATCCTGTACTTTTAGGTGTGTTTCTTGCAGAAATCCTGTTTTTTTTTTTTTCTGATCTGACCCTTTACTATGTGTCTTTTAATGGTGGGGTTAGTCCATTAACATTTAAGGAGATAATTGACAGAGATGGTTGTTATGTAATTGTATTGTGTAGGGTGGTTGTTGTTACAATTGGGTGTTTGTATTGTGTAATTTATCTCTGAGTAGTACATTTAGAGTCGGTTTTGTTAGTGCAAATAGTGCAAGTTCTTTTTTGCCTGAGAATGTTTTTAGTCCTCCCTCCCATATGAATGAGAGTTTTGCTGGGTAGTGGACAAGAGGTTGGAAGTTTCTTTTATTCAGTAATTTAAATTGTTGTTCTATGTCTTCTTGCCTGAATTGTTTCAAATTGGAGATCTGGTTTGATTCTTAAGTTCCTTCCTTTGTACCTGATTTTTTTCCTCCCTTATTGCTTTAAGGAATTAATCTTTCTCTTAAGTTTTTGCTATTTGGATTACTATATGTCTTGGTGTTGGTTTAATATGGTCTATTTTATTAGGGACTCTATGCCTCTTAGATTTGTACCGGTGCCTCTTTTTAAAGGGTGGGAAAATTTTCTGCTATTATTTCCCTCACTGGTTCTTCCCACCCCCCTTTTAAAAATTAAAAATGAATTTTGTTATTTTCTGTGAAAAACTTCTTTGGAAAACCAAAGTTTTGTTTTCTTCAAAGCAATAATTGCTTTCCTTTGCAAAGGCCTCTGCCCATACTCCTCCTCAAGTAGCCTCTTCTCTTCCACCTCTTTTAGCACTCTGGTTTATTGGCATAATTCTAAGTTATCACTTCTTCATTTTATTACTGGTTTTGAGGTTTTCCATTAATCTTCCACTATAAACCCTGATGCAACTTCATTAACAGGCCTGTGTATGAAGTCTTAGTGGAAAAGAGGTGCTTATGAACTCTTGATACTTGTGGGATGCAATCTTCTAAGTGTTTTATCAGAGTGTGGCTTACAATGCACCTCCAACTATAAAATGTAACTAGAGAAAAGTGTTATTAATATTATTATTTGACACATATTTTCTCATACTTTCTCTATGCCAAGTATTTAAATAGTTCATTATGCCAATATTGGTAGGAATTTTAAACTCAAAAAGATCTTAGGGATATTCTGAGAAGCAAAGCTGGTGACTAATCCAGATTCATACAGCTGGGTAGAAGTAAAAAAATCAAGTTTTTGAATGAAGATCAGCTGACACATATTTTATCTAAGTGCCTAAATGATACAGTATACATACTACTCTTCTTGAAAAAGAAACCAATTTTGATAAAGCTGCTGCATATTCTAGCCCCTTCTACAGAGATATGAAGCATGTTAACACATTCCAAATGCATGATGAGATAAGCTTTCAACAGCAGCTTAAATCCAACAATATAAGTGGCATAGAAGGAGCATAAGATTCAACAATATAACATATAAATAACATGTAAATATGTGGTTCTTGGCTGAATCCTAATTGGAGTATCCAAGGGCATGTGACCCCTTCCAGAGATTTGAGTTATGTGTATTTCCATGACAGATGTGTGGGTGATACCTAGAGTCCCATAAAATTCGTGATATTTTATGCCAACCAATTTATTCTGAGTATTAATAGATATTTACTGATTTTATTTCCAAATCCTAGTGGTCACAGTATTTTCCAGCAATATTTTCTCTTCTGCCATCTATCCATTAAATGTTATTTATAGAAATATATGGAAACAGTGACTTCTGTAAAAAGATATACTGATTCTAAAATAAAAGTGTTTATGACCTAAACAGTAGACAAAATACACTTATTTAGGGCAGTTTTACAAAGTTCTCCTCTCTCTCTCTCTCTCTCTCTCTCTCTCTCTCTCTCTCTCTCTCTCTCTCTCTCTCTCTTGCGGCATATTATCTATTTACCCCCATACATACTTAGCTACAATGTTTAAGAGAGAAAGAAGATAAATGCACCAAATGACCCTAGCTCTGCACCTCACAATGTTTTTCCTTTTTAAGGGTAGACAATAAAAAACCCTGTGTAACTTAGTAATTTTTTTTATCCTAACCTTTAGAAACATACTTTGTTAAATATTTAGACTAATGACTAATTTTTAGGACCCCAATGATTTAGAGGTCAGAGTTTCTATGATTCAAAGGTTGTATAATTTTAGTACATAAGTATGACCTTTAACCAGACATCCATCAATTAGGAGCCCATCTATTGTCACTCAACAATAATCAAAATCTATTGAGCAGGGCGGTAGCAATAGTACAGCAGTAGGGCATTCACCTTGCTTGCGGCTGACCTGTATTTGATCTCTACAAAGCATATGGTTCTCTGAGTCCACATGAGAGATTCCTGAGTGCAGAGCCAGGAGTAACTCCTAAGCACTGCCTGGTGTGGCCCCCAAACAAAACAAAACAAAACAAAACAAAATGTATTGGGCGTCTGCTAAATATCACAATTTGCATTCATATGTATTAAATGACAATACACAGAATGAAACTATGAGGAAACTATTAAAGAACCTATCTGAACAGATGATGATGTTAAAGCTAGGTGAAAAATATGTTGTGATAATCTCCTAAACACTATGGTGGGAAACCTGACAACAGAATTTGAGGTCCCAGGAGATAGAAAAAAAGAAGTCAAGGAGCATCTTCTGGAGTAAAAAATGGATGAATTAATCCTTAATCAATAGATAGTGTATATCTATAGCTCTAAGAATGTATAACTATGGAAAATAATGAGTAAGAATAAGATAAAGATGGAAAGGGGTAAAGGAGGATCATGACAACAGGAAGTACTTTAGGATGGCTAACAAATGATTCCAAGTAAAATTAAGGACCAGTTGCAGAAGTTGCTGAGGAAAAAATAGGTTGAGAACACTGAATTTTACTTAAAAAGAGAAAGCTTTTGAAAAAAGATGAGTCTTTGAAAGATTTCAAAAAGAAGCAATTCAGTCGATTATACATTTTAGAAAAAGTATTCAAACTCTAGTATGGGAATTAATTGGAAGGAGTCCAGAATGACTGTTAAATAGCTCTAGATTTGCTTTAATTGGCTATGCTACTTAATCTCTATGGGTCATTATTTGTGTTATTTGGATTCTGTCTAATTATTTGGATTTTGTCTAGTCAGTTCTTTCTCAAGAGCAGAGACCCATTTGAACCAGTTGAGAAGTAGGAGCTAATATAAGTGGAAAGCTCAAATAATGGCTCAAATTATTCAATCTTTATTTATGATTCAAGTTATTATTTAGTCTGTTACTTTATTTGTGAATCAGAGCAATCATTATGACCATTGACAGCAACATGTATACAGTCAAACTGAAAGAAACAAATGTTTGGGAGTTCTGTAAGAGCTAAAACTTAACATATTACCTGAAAAGTTAAAGTAAAAGGCCAACAGAAAAAAATATACTTTAACTATGAAATAATTTCAGCATTTACCTTCAAGTATGTTTCAACTGGGTTAGAAGAACTTTGAAATTTGCTTCAATGATCTGTTTCCATTACTAGAAATGATTCATTTAATAAAAGTTAGAACTATTCAGCCTTTAAATATTACTCCAGGCTGTCATCTTGCTATGCTAAAATATTCTCTTAGATTCCTCTGTAAAATGTCATTATATCTAAGTGTTCCAAGGAGTCTCTAATTTTCTGTCAGAGTTTTATTTTATCATAAGAGAAATATTTTTTCTTCTCAGTCAGAGATAGACTCAAAACTTTAAGATACCTAGAGGTGTCTTTTTTTTTTTTTTTTGAATCATGATAAAATAACCAGTAATTTAAATTCTGGTTTAGAGGCTAAGAGTTATCCTTATTGAAGTCAGTGAAGAAGTGCCAGGTTCTTTCCTAGGAAAGAAACAGGATTGGAAAGAATTTGAGTTTCTGGGTTTCTTTTTATTGACATGACAAGTATTTAGTTTTAGATACATTGAATTTTGCATTCCTATGTTTGAAGTATTTTTATTAATATTTAAACACAGAAAACTTCTGTTTGGCTGTTTGACATTCTAGTCTGTTACAGGCAAGGACCTAGACAAATGTATTGAGTATAAATAATATACTCCTTATGTAGTTCAAATTGTAACTGATGTGAACATTCAGGATGGGTTGATAAAGAAATATATTTGAACAACTAATATATTAAGAATACAAACCACCCTTCGACTTAAACTCTATAATTATTTCAGAAAGCAAATAGCCCAAAATAATATGGCAAAAAAATATTCAGTCAAAATTTTGATCCATATATGTCTCAAATTTATCATCTTTTTAAATTCCTGCTATCTGAAATAATACTAATTTTTGCTCACTTTTCTGGCAAACAATTAAGAAACTTTTTTTCCAATGAAGTTTTCAATTGCATTTTATTGTACTTGTTGTCATGGCCTATTATAAAACTAACTTTGAATTTTTAGTTGGTGTGTGTCTTTTTAAAGCACTGACACCTAAGACTCATTTGAGAAAACTTTGTAATTTTGACTCTGTGACAAATAAAAAAGAGAATCAGTGCATCTGTATTATTGTTGTACATTTCTATGAAATTCTGTCTCAGTTTTAGCATATTGATTTTCCTCAAAAATTATATAAAAGTGCCAAAATATTATTAACCTCTGAATAGCTTCTTGGTCTTCTTTTTCTATTTGTTTATTCATTTGACAAATATTTTTTTTATATTTATCCAATCATTCATTTTGCAGATGAGTGGGATTTACGGACCAATACTGGTTTTAATTTGAGAAACATAAGAATAAAAGACAAGAGTTTCTACCACACAAGAAACCAATAGAGTCTGATAAATTATTTGCAATATGTATCCTATTATTACATTGCCACCAAAAATGTTCCATTTGTCATCTTGATGACATGGAACATAGTATAAAAAATACATGTTTCTGTATGAGAAAGGCATTTGAGAATCATAGGGATTGAGTAACCAGTATCAGATTTTCTAGAAAAAGAAGCAACAAAGCAAGTATTTCACTTGCAAGCACTTTTAACTCACCGTTTCCAAGAGCAGAGAAAGAAACCACAGTGAATGAGTAATTTGAAGTAGATCTGACTTTTGTCAGACATTTACTCATATCCTCATTCATGTAATTTTTGAACAAAAAGAGTTAAGCTCTCATTAAAACAAATTTCTACTCTCAGTAAAATAAAAGTAGTCTTTTAGTCAACCTTTTTCCTAATATTAAATTAGTTTTCTTAAATTAAAGCATAAGTGATAATATAAATTAAAATATCAGATTAGGAAACAAGTGTTGGAGAGGATTTAGAAAAAAAAGGAACTCATACTCTTAATGGAAATCTTAGTTGGTGTAGACTCTCTGAAATACGGTGAGAAGAATTTTTGTTTATTTGGGGGGTCAGACCTACCAGCACTTTGGAGAAACTTTTGGCTCAGTACTCATGTTTACTATTGGCAGTGCTAGTGGATCCAATTCAGTGATGGATTTAGAAACTGGTCCTACCACATACAAAATATGGTTTTAGTCCATTGAGTGGTTTCTCTGGCACACTATGATAGTTATTTTATAATAAAATTCCTTAAGACCCAGTAATACTACACCTAAAGTATGTATCTGAAGGCTATGAATGTGTTAAATGGAAAGGATGGATCCATTATTATGGTCAAAGCAGCCTACATATTATACATTAAATCAACTTTATATTAATATATTGATAATGCATAATGAGATTGTGGTATATATAGGCCATGGACTACAACTCTGAAGTTAAAAAATAAACTTGTACACCCTGATAACCTAGGAATAGCAACAATCTGCTTTTAGGGCAGGATTCTCAGCATTGCTAACTGATGGTGAGATGAAACCTGAAGACCCCACTTGGACTTTGACATAGGACCTGTACAGAAACCAGGATCTATAACTAAAAAAACTTGATAGCAACAACTGTGATGGTGAAAAAGTGTTACTGGGACCAAAGAGAAGGTCTAAGATGTTGGACAACCTAGTTTACCTGGAACCTGCAGATGGTTTTATGCCAAAATACTTCAGGGGTAAGGTCTCCCTGTTTTTTGGCCAAAGGTTTTTCCTTCCAAGTTCTTCCATATTTTGCTTAGCCTATGCAAACAACAACTGTCACACACACACACACACACACACACACACACACACACTTTTTTAGTGTATTTCCTATCTTAAAAAAAAAGAGTGTACTAAACCTTCCACTATTGTATTAACGACTTTTTTTGGTGATACAATAATTTTCATGAATATAACTACTAATGAACTCTTTTCTTTTTCTAATTCATTTTTTTAGCTTTTCTATTTTCTTACTATTTTTAATAACTTCATTTTCTGTCATCCTGAAATAAATGTATTATTATCAGTTATGTCAACTATGTGATACATTTTCTTTAAATAAATAAACTATAAAAAAATTTTAAAAATGAACTTTTGCTATTTGGCACAAAATAAATGGATCCTGAGGTGAGTCTTATTATTTTAAGGAGGATAATGATCATCTAACAGTGGTCCTCAAACTATGGCCCACGGGCCACATATTGTATTTGTATCTGTTTTGTTTCTTCATTGCAAAATAAGATATATGCAGTGTGCATAAGAATTTGTTCATAAGTTTTGTTTTTACTATAGTCAGACCCTCCAGTGGTCTGAGGGACAGTGAACTGACCCCCTGTTTAAAAAGTTTGAGGACCCCTGAAATATATCATATATACTGTAAAGAAAAAATAAATCAGTGAAAAATTAAAGGATATGGCTAAAATATGTACAAATTATATTATACTTAAAACAATTATATCCATCAATGAGTCTGAAGAGATTAATTTGATGGCCATAACTTTCTTATATGGTAAGATTATGCAATTGAAATGTTCCTATTGTGAAGTTTTCATAATGATCACTGCTTTGTTCAATAACAAAATTTAAATTATGATAAAATAATATTTCAAAAATGGAATATGTTAAATGCTAGACAGTTGAATGCAGAGCAAATTCCAAAACAGAAAGTGCCTGGATTGAATATTAGATTAAATGAAGTAGAAATCATAATAATCAGAGCCATTTAAAATCTAACTTTTGTGCTCAAAAGAGGGATGTATAAATACTTTCAAATAGCTTCTATATTTTTTCTTTTTTTAAAGTTTTCTGCATATCATCTTTATTTGTTTTGGGGCCACACCTGGCAGTACTCATATAATTTTAGTCTCAGGAAATTCCTGGACCTGTGGAAACCATATTGATAAATAAAACATAAACTAATTAATAACAAAGTTTATAGGCAGAAGAGGCACTAAAGACTTCTGGAGGATCATAACATAAATGATTCTGGGCCATGTGTAGTGACTTCATTCTGTCACTCATGTTGGCCTTCTCAGGTAGATGATGCCAAAGAACAAACTAGCTCAGTGTGCCTTGAAATTTACTCTACGACCTCATTTGCCCTACAAGGTAGCAACTGCCTAGGGAGAAAGCTTTGTAATCACAGTAACTATAAGTGGTTTTGAGGTGTTTTGTTCTATTTTGTTTGTTGTTTTAAGACTCTGTATTTGTAAGGTTATGAAGAAAACTTGTGAGAACTGTTATTTCCTTCTAACACCCTTGTACCACCCCTCTTTGCTTCTGTCCTTTCTATTTTTCTTCAATACCGCCCATCTCCCCTCTCCCCCACAACAGTACTTCTTATAAACTTTTATTATCTTCCTCCTTTCCCCCCTTTATAAACTATAGACTGCCTTGCACATATATTTTGGGAATGTGGATATACATCTATTGTCAGGTTCTGTCAGTCATTGGAGATACAAATAATAAAATAAATCATAATAAAGGGGGTTGATATTAGTGATTGAATCCAGTTAAAGCACTTACATTGCATGCAGCTTGCCTGGGTTCAATCCCTGGTATACAATATACTACAACTTCCCAGGAGTGATTCTGGAGTTCAAAACCAGGAGTCACCTTTTGAGTACTGCCAAGTGTGGCCCAAAACAAAAAACAAACACCAAATAGAAAAAAGAATGGCAAAGTTTTGTCAGTATACTTGCTAAATATTAGAACCAGAGAAAGAGCTTGAAATCTACACAATTTTGTATGAAAAACAGAAACTTTTCCTAGATGCTTTTGACAATGTGAGCAAATAAATTCAGCTCTTGATCTCTCAGTTGGCTTTCAGAAGCTGTCAACTTGAAGACCTCTAAGATATCTTGTCTCTAGTGACAAGTCTCAGTGTTTTTCACAGCTACTCTCTAAGGCGGGCCAAATTATACTATAACATTTGATAAGGAGCAAAAAGGAGCATTTTAGCAAATATTTAAAAAATAAATTTAAAGTACTGTTGAACCCAGATTAGATGCTTGTGGTTTTATATATGGTTCTTAAAATAAGGTTGAGAGGCATAGGACATGCATTTACAGATTAGAAAGTCTTAAGAAAAAAATGCATATTGGGGACAGTGATATCTCTGGATTTTCCTGGCACCCCTGAGCACTGCCAACTATAAAAGAAAAATAAAGAAAAGGAAGAAAAGGAAGGATGGAAGGAAGGAAGAAAGGAACGAAGAAAAACCACCGAAGAGCTCATGGATTAGAACATTCTGGAAAAAAAAAAGAACAAAGGTGGCACTGTAATTAACAGGCATTCGCAGGAAAGAAAGAATTCATGTTGATCAGTATGTAATTTGGAAACCATTTGTACTTTTTGGAAAATCTTTTCCTGCAGAAAGCAGTGGGGACTATTCTAGACAAATAAATTAACAAACCCAGCTTTCAGTGCTATAAAATCCCAGTTATTTGTTATCTTTTCTGACTTGACAACAACCAAAACATTTGTTATTTCATGATTATTCATTTAACCATATTGATTATCACTTATTAACCATTTTGTATTCTCTAAATACAAAAACAGTAGAGAAACTTAAAAAACTTAAAAAAACTCTATCTCAAATAGAATTCTAATGTATGTACATATACATTTATGCATATTGTACATATTATATGCATTTTGTATAAATATATAGAACATACTGTACTTGTTTTGTTTATATAAATTGTATATATGTATATTGGGGTTTTTTTTTGGGGGGGGGATTGGGTCACACCCGGCAGTGCTCAGGGGTTACTCCTGGCTCTATGCTCAGAAATCGCTCCTGGTGGGCTCAGGGGACCATATGGGACACCAGGATTCGAACTACTGACCTTCTGCATGAAAGGCAAATGCCTTATGTCCATGCTATCTCTCCAGCCCCAATATATATATATATATATATATATATATATATATATATATATATATATATATATATATATATATATATATATATATATATATTGTTTTTGCAATATACCCAGCAGTACTCAGAGTTTACTTCTGGCTCTGTGCATCTGGTGGGCTCAAGGGAACATATCAGGTACCAGGTAATAATATATGTACCTAGTAGTGGTAATGCAGAGTATATGGAAGCCCAAATCTAGTTTTTAAGGAATATCCATATTGTTTTTCAAAAAGACTAAACCAGTCAACATTCCTCCCCGCAGTGCATGAAAATCCTTTTCTTGCCACATCTGTAACAGCACTGTTTGTTCTTGTTCTTTGTGATGTGTGCCAGTCTCTGTGGTGTGAGATGATATCCCATTATTGTTTTTAATTGCATCTCTCTGATGATTAATGATGTGGAGCATTTTTTCTTGTGCCTTTCTTTTTTAGGGAAGTTTATGTTCATCTCTTTTCCCCATATTTTAATGTGGTTAGATTTATTTTCTTGTTAAGCTCTACCAGCGCTTTACTTATTTTAGATATTAATCCCTATTAAATGGATATCAAGTGAATAGTTTCTTAAAATTTGTGGGAAGTCTGTAACTGGTCACCATTTTCTTTGAGATGCAAAAATCTTCTTAGTTTAATGTATTCAGATTTGTTTATCATTACTTCTACTTGCTTGGTGAATAGAGTTTTATCCTTGAAGATGTTTTTAGTTTAAATTTATAGAGTTCTGCCGAAGCATTCCTCTAGGTACCTTATGGTTTCTGATATGATCTTTAATCTATTTTGAGTTGACTTTTGTGTTCAGCATTAAAAAGATATCTGAAATGACTTTTTTCATGTAGCTAATCAATTTTCCCAGCATCACTTGTTAAAGAGACTTGTTTCACTTTGTATTTATTGCTCCTTTACTAAAGATTAATTGATAATATATATGAGGATCTGTCTTAGGATATTCAAGTTTATGCCATTGATCTGTCTTTATTTCAATATCATGCTGTTTTAATTAATGCCACTTCATAAAAAAGTTTGAAGTTGTGGAAAGTGATGCCTCTCAACATCCTTTTTTTCTCACAAGGATTGCATTAGCTATTCATAGAAGTTTATTGTTCTACATAAATTTCATGAGTACTTGATTTATTCCCTTAAAAATATCATGGGTATTTATATAAGGATTACAATAAACCTGTACAATGTTTTGGGGGAGGATTTCCATTTTAATTATGTTAATCCTCCCAATCCATGAGCAGAAGTTGGACAATTTCTTGTGTCCTCTTTCACCTCTTGAGGCAGTGTTTTGGATTTGAAGTATATAGACTTTTCATATCTTTTGTAAAATTGATTCTGATATACTTGATTTCTAATGCCCAATTATGAATTTATTTTTTAAAATATTTCTTTCTTCTCTTTCATTATTTGTATTCAGAAAAATCATGGATTTTTGCACACTGGTTTTGTTGTTGCCTGTCACTTTATTTAGAGATATATGATTTTTAGAAGCTTTTTTTTTGTCATTTTCAGAATTTTCTAAATACAGTATCATGACATCTGCAAATAGTGAAAGGTTTACTCTTCCTTTTCCTATCTGATGCCCTTGAATTATTTTTATTTTCTTTCAATTTAAGTACATCTAGTACAATTTTGAATAGATGTGGCAAGAGTGGGAAAACTTGTCTTGTGTATATCTTAGAAGAAAGGCTTTTAATTTTTTTCACATTAAGTATATGTTTAGTTTAAATTTATAGAGTTCTGCCTAAGCATTCCTCTAGGTACCTTATGGCTTCTGATATGATCTTTAACCTATTTTGACTTGACTTTTGTGTGCAGCATCAAAAAGATATCTGAAATTACTTTTTTCATGTAGCTAATAAATTTTCCCAGTATCACTTGTTAAAGAGACTTGTTTCACTTTGTATTTATTGCTCCTTTACTAAAGATTAATTGATAATATATATGAGGATATGTCTCAGGATATCCAGGCTGGAGTCCATATGATGTCCGAAATTGATGTACCAATAAGGTCGATTATTTATAGATGGGAGCTTAAGTCACAAACCAAAATAAAATGTTTAAGGCAGAGACCCTCCCTGTGTAAATAAACAACTTGAGGGCCCATCCAAAATGGATGGAACCTCCTATAAACCTAGTATTTTGCCTATGATGCGCCCACACAAAAAGCCCTGAGACAAGACAAAAATATCATTTAGGAAATTATGGACAATATCTAACCCACTAACCTAGTCAAGAAAGCAAAAACCTAATGTAGTACAACATCAATTCCTAAGATTAAAAACTAAAATAGAAAAACATTAATTACAATAGTCAAAAGAAGTGTAGTACCAAATATAAATTCAAAGGATTACAATTATAAGAAAAATACAAAAGGTGAAATTTCTACAGTGTCCAATACCAATCTGTAAAGATGAGGGGTCTGGAACTCCGAGAAGACCGGCAAAAGACACTTGATGAGTATGGAAAAACGGGTTGAAGCCATCATGAGTTGGTTGGGCATCTGCATTTCCTTTGGGATCGGTGCAATCTTGGGGTAGCCATTGTAGAAATGGTCAATGATAGCACTGTGTATGTGGATGGAAAACCAGAAATTTAGATAGCACAGTTTAACTGGGATCCAGAGATTGTGGGTCTTATCCATGGATCTTTTCTCTGGGGATATATGTGCTTTGGGTAAATGGCTTAAACAATATTGGGAAATGTTCCTTCAATTCCCATCTTCTTGAAAGTTTTTATCATGAATGGGTTCTGGATTTTTGTCAAATGCTTTCTCCACATCTATTTATATTCTTACATTTTTATTTTATTAATATGGTGTATTTTGTTGCTTGCCTTCTATATAGTCAGCCACACTTACATCCCTGGGATGAATTCTACTTTGTCATGGTATAAGATCTTTTTGATGAATTTTAGGATTCTATTTTCTATTATTTTGTTGAGATATTTTCATCTGTGTTCATCAATGATATCAGCTTGCAATCTTCTTTTTATGTTGTGTCTCTCTCTGCTTCTGCTACTATGATGTAGTTAGCTTTATAGAAATCGAATGTGTCTGTCTTCATTTTTCAGGAAGAGCATAAAAAGAATTGGCAGTAGATCCTCTTTAAATATTTGAAAGAATTCACTAGTGAATCCATCTGGACCTGGGCTTTTGTTTTTTGAAATACTGTTGATTACCATTTCAATTTCCTTATAGTGATACATCTATTCACACATTCCAATTCATCTTAGTTCAACTTTGGGAGATTATAGGAGTCTAAGAATATTTTCATTTTTGCTAGTTTCTTTCATTTTGTGGCAAAAAAGATTTTCAAAGTAATCTCTGATTATCCTTTGAATTTTCATAGTGTCTAATTTGACATTCCTTCTTTCATTTCTGATTCAGTTTATTAAAATTTCCTCTCTTTATTTGTAAATTTTTTAGTGGTTTAACTATCTTGTTTATTTTTTCAAAGAAACAGCTCTTTCTTTCATTTACCATTTGGATTGTTTCTTTGGGTTTCCAGTTCATTAATTTCTGCTCTAAGTTTTTATTAATTCCTTCCATCTGCCTGGTTTTGGCTCATTTGTTTGTTCCGTTTCCAATTTATTAGCTGTGCAATCAAGTTTTTAAATTGGTCATTTCCTGATATATGCTTGCAAAACTATGGACTATCCTCTTAACACTTTTGCTGTGTCCCACATAAATTGATAGTTCATAGCTTCATTCTCTTTTAATTCCAGAAATCTTTTGATTGTCTCTCTGATTCACCAGTTTTTCGTTTTGTTTTTGTTTTGGGGTCACACCCAGCATCGTTCAAGAGTTACTCCTGGCTCTGCACTCAGAAGTTACTCCTGGCAGGCATGGGGAACCATGTGGGATGCCGGAATTTGAACCATTGTCTGTTCAAATCAACTGCGTGCAAGGCAAATGCCCTACCACTGTGCTATCTCTCCAGCCCCTGATTCACCAGTTTTTTAATAGTGAGTTTTCAAGTGTTCAGGTGTTAGAATTATTTATTTGTTTCTGTTGGTAATTAACTTTTACTTTTAGTCCATCATAATTTTTTAAATTTGTTTATTTAAACAAATTTATTACATACATGATTGTGTTTGGGTTTCAGTCATGTAAAGAACACCACCTATCACCATTGCAACATTCCCATCACCAATGTACCAAATCTCCCTCCTCCCCACCCAACCCCTTCCTGTACTCTAGACAGGCTTTCTATTTCCCTCATATATTCTCATTATCAGGATAGTTCAAAACTTAGTTATTTCTCTAACTAAACTCATCCCTGTTTGTGGTGAGCTTCATGAGGTGAGCTGTAACTTCCAGCTCTTTTCTCTTTTGTGTCTGAAAGTTATTATTGCAAGAATGTCTTTCATTTTTCTTAAAACCTATAGATGAAAAAAAAAACAACATAGATGAGTGAGACCATTCTGTATCTCTCTCTCTCTCTCTCTCTCTCTCTCTCTCTCTCTCTCTCTCTCTCTCTCTGACTTCTTTCACTCAGCATAATAGATTCCATGTACATCCATGTATAGGAAAATTTTATGACTTCATCTCTCCTGACAGCTGCATAATATTCCATTGTGTATATGTACCACAGTTTCTTTAGCCATTCATCTATTGAAGGGTATCTTGGCTGTTTCCAGAGTCTTGCTATGGTAAATAGTGCTGCAATGAATATAGGTGTAAGGAAGGGATATTTGTATTGTATTTTTGTGTTCCTAGGGTATATTCCCAGGAGTGGTATAGCTGGGTCGTATGGGAGCTCGATTTCCAGTTTTTGGAGGAATCTCCATATTGCTTTCCATAAAGGTTGAACTAGATGGCATTCCCATGGTCCATCATAATTTGAAAAGACAGCTGATAAAATTTCTATTCTCTTGAATTTATGGAAGTGTGTTTTGTGGACTAGTATGTGGTCTATCTTTAAAAATGTCCCCTGTGAATTTGAGAAAACTGTGTTTGCCCTTCGGGAGGGATAAAAAAGTTCCTATATATGTCTACTTAGCTTCTTTTCCCTTTGTTGTTCATTTCTTCTTTCAAAGCAATTATTTTCTTGTTGAGTTTTATCTCAGTTGCTCTATCAACAGAAGATAAAATAGTGTTAAATTCTAAAACTAATATTATGTTGGAATTGTTGTCTTCAAGTTTATAAGCAGTTGTTTTAAGTGTTTTCCTGGCCCCTCATTAAATACATATAGATTTAGGAGTGAAATTTTTCTTGATTATTTAGAAATTAACCTCTCTTCTCTTATAACCTTGTTAAAGACTGAAATCTATGAAAGCAAATATTAGTATGGTCACCCCAGCCAGTTTAAGTGGATCATTTGCTTAAATAATTGTCTTCATACCTGAGTGTGCTTTTGCTTTCAGGCAGCAGAATATTGGATTTAATTTTCTAATCTATTTTGCCACTCACTGTCTTTTAATTGGTATTTTAGTCCACTGACATTGAAAGAAATTATTGTCATGATATTTTGTGCCATCTTTTTGTAGTAGTTCGGTGTATTTGAAGTGTTTGTCTTATCTTAAAATAATGCTTTAATTTCCTCTTTTATAGTTGTTTGGTTTTGAGCCTATCAATTTCCTGAGCTATTATTTTCCATGAAGTTATGTGTCGTTTCTTCAATTCTGAATTAAAGGCTGGCTATGTGAAGTATTCTTTGTGAAGTATTTATTTTATTGTGTTTATTTTACATACCTTATAACTGTCTTCAGCCCTGGAAGGTTGCCTTTAGTAAAGTAGATAAAAATACATATTTTAGCTTTTTAAATATTACCTTATTTAAACATGGTGTCTTACAAGGTTGATAATAAAGTATTTTTTATCACAAAGTTGTTCAATATTGAGTTTCAATCTTTCCATGCACAATACCCTTCACCAGTGCACCCTTTCTACCATAAATGTCCCCAATTTCCACCCCATCCTTCCCACTGTCCTCTATATTGCCTGCCTCAACTGTAAATATTAAGCTACTTCTTTGTATGTGATTTTCTTCTTAAATATTGCTTTTCTGTATTCTATCTCTGTTTGTAGTTTTTATCATTCTGATTAATATGTGTCTTGAAATATATTTCTTTGGATTTCTTTTGGCTTGTACCCTTTGGGCATCCTGGAGTTTGGTCATGTGTCATACAGTTGTGAACTTCTCACCATGATTTGTTTTATTTGACTGTTGCTTCTGCATAAGATTGTCTTCCTGAACCTTTGGATCACTGATGGTTCTTATGTTGTTCTCAGTATTTTGTCAATTCAAGAACCTTGTTACTGGTAAATAAAATATGCAACAAAATTAATTAATCATATATGAGATGGTTGACTTATTAGCACAGTATAGAGTTTAAAGATAATATTTCTGAAGTAAGTAAAGTTAGCTTTTTAATATACTTTGATATTGATATATTAGATGTGTATTTATTACTTACTTGTCCTCCAAACATTTTAAGTGTATCAAACTTAATGTGGAGAAAAGATGCATCAAAAATCCTTTTTAGAAGGTCCTGAGAAGAGTTTGGGTTTGCTTCACTGTCCTTGTCTCTTACTCCTCTTTTTGTTTGTTGTAGCACATACCTGATATTTTTATACCATGACACTTTCTATTGTATTGTGAGATTTTTTTATTGTTAAGGAATGATAAGGATACAATAAATTTTTTCTGTTTGCTTTTTCAGTTCCAGGGCAAAAATATATTTAGTCTCACATTATCAAGGATATCTGCTATCTTCAGACATGAGTCATAGGCAGTGATTGACTCTATAAGCTTTATACCACAAGTCACACATACTTTCCAACATGCAAATTTTCTGCAAGAATCAATGATTTGGAAGATGTTCCAGATAGAGTAACCCTTCCAATTGATTGGACAGAGAGCTATGGCTTCCCACTATCTCAAGAGCCAAAGTGCTATGTCTTGAAATGAAGAAATATTCAGTCTAGAATCTCTTGCTAGGGCACCAGGAATATGGGCATCTCAGAGAAAACGCACTCCTTCCTACTCCTTATAATATAAATTTGGAAACCACTGATGAGTTATATTCATGCTCTTTTAGAACTCCTGTTGAAGTTGGAAGAGAAGAAAATTATTTAGAATGAAAAGAGTACATCTGTTGTGCATATTTATAGCAATAAAATAAATTAAAATCAGGCTAGTTTCAAAATAATTGGCCTATAGTGAGACTAACCATAATTATAAAAAAAGATGATGGTTTACAGATGAAGAAGAATGCATTATATGGTTAAAACCTAATCTTATATCTTTGACCAAAATTTCTCTTATATTTTACATGCAAAATGTGAAGAAAATATTGATACATTTAGTGAATTGTGTTTTTTTTTCTTTGTAATCTAAGTGACTATTGGAACCTTTCAAATGTCATGATTCCTTCTGAATATTAAAATAGAGTCTTGTCTACCATGAGAAAAGAGAAGGGTTTGATGAACCGAGAAAATATAAACTTTTCACAACTTCAAACCACAAATTTTTTAGGCATGTGTTTGTCAGTGTATCTTGAATGTATATGTATATGAAGTAGGCAAAATATATTTCTATCTGAAGTGTTAGTATTTCAATTTTTTCAAGTATAAATGTGGTAAGCTTTTACCTGGGATATTTATTCTGTGGCTCATATGATTGTTTTCTTGAAAATTATACAGTCTCTTAAAAACTCTAGACTTTATCTGATTTCTAAGTAATATTTATAGCAAAGTTGAATATAGAAGTTACATTAATTATCCTAGACTTACTAGGATTTAATAATACTAATATCGAAGCATCTTGTAGGGGAAAATTGGGGAGACAGTTTTATATTGTGTGCCAGTTAATTCTTACAATTTCTAGAAAAATTTCCAAGAATAACCTGTACTATGGCCTGTGTTAAATTGTATCTGAATGAAATGTCCAGGATTTAATGTCTTGTCATATTAAATCTTAGGTTTATAATGACAAAATTTGTTAATAGCTTTTGATTTATATAGATAATCAGTTTTCCATCTATTGGGTGGCTGCATTATTTAATGTAATTATGATGAAGAAGTGGAGGAAGTTAGAGGAAAGTGCAAGTATCATCTGAATTGAAATACTAATGATTCCAAATAAGAGGTAGAATTCCTTGTGAGGAAGAATTTGATGAACAAAACTATATTCTATCTTTTATTTTTTTCTGGAAATTATAATGCAGGCCCTGTGGGACTCCTGGTGGATAACAATAATATTTATGGTGAATTTAATACAATTCTGAGAAAAATGTGTCCAATATGTGGAAGCTTATAACAGGATAATAATTATAGTAATCATTATTCTAATACTATTGTTAATAATATTAGTAATAAATAATAAATTGATATAAGTAAAATAATAGCAATTAGTTATTACTGCTTTCTAACTTCCAAGTTGTGTGTTAAGCCATTATTCTATTTATGGTAAAACAATTGAAGAATGATTATCTTACCTTCCCATGTTAAATCAGTGATTTCAACACTGTAGAAATAATGATAGAAAGGTTTAATGGCATCCTAAATGCTTCTGATTTTCTGTGGACAAAGAAATATATATATATATATATATACACACATATATATTGCAGTTATAAACACAAGACATTTTTCTAATCACTTTCAAAAGTAATGCAGCTCTGCAACTTAATTGTTATATTATTATCTCTCTCCTTCACATTTAATCAAAGTAAAAGTGCCAAACATTATCAATACTATTGTCCTTATTACTTATCTATTTTCTGTGGTGATTCATATCTCAACAATTATTGCTAGAGTGTCCACTGTCTCTGAATACTGATTATAGGTTCTCATCTAGGTACTGAGAGTAAAATATAAATATATTGTAGTCAAAGAATAGTTTAGGGACTATCATAGAAGAATATATAGTAACTATCTGATAGTAACAGTGTGATATGTATCCCAACAGTGATGTAATTGTATAAATATATATAATATGCTATAGGATGATTATATCTACATTAAGAGAATTGGGAATAAGCCAGGTATTTCATATTAGTCATAATTTTTTTTGTTTTGGGGTCACACCCAGCAGTGCTCAGGGGTTACTCCTGCTCTATGCTCAGAAATCACTCCTGGTAGGTTTGAGGAACCATATGAGATGCCAGGATTCGAACTACTGTCCTTCTGCATGCAAGGCAAATGCCCTACCTCCATGCTCTTTCTGGCCCTAGTCTAATAGTTTTATGTAGATTTATTTTCACAACAATTGATTAAATATACTATGTATGCACTAAAATATTGAATATGATCAAAATAATCTATATAGGGACAATTTCTTAAGAACTAAAATGGAAGAGAATGATATATGTGGCTCAGCACACAAATTGTGGATTAGAAGTTTATTGATTTACACTGTCATAAAACCCTCTGATTCAAGTTTCTCATTTGTCAATATGTGATCATGATATTTCTCTTCTATTTTAACCATACTTCACATATTTTAGTACCATGTGACATATGAGATGTTGTGTAAGTTTAAAAATATTGTATAAACACTTGCTGCTTTCATTATGCTTGAAAGATTGGTGAAAATTTCATGGAAAATTATATATTTCCATTGAATTTTAAGGAGTAGATTTAGAGCATAGAGGAGAAGAGTTAGTAATAGGCAAATCATCAAGTCTTTCAATTTTCTCTCCTATAAAGACCATCACAATGAAATCCTCCATAATGGAGAGAACATGATATGCATACATATAAATAAGAAAATGTAGGCTAAACTAATTGGTATATATGCTATCAGCAGTTGGAAGCCATTGAACTTATAATAAACAAAAGAGTAGCCAATCAAAAGCGATGTTTTGTGTAATATTCTTCCTTGAGTTTATTAGACTTAATGGCAAAATTACTCAGGGGGTTTAGAACAAATAAAGGCCTGGCCTACACTAGAGGTTATAAGACTAGAAAGGGGAAAGTGAATGCAATAATTATTTATAATGTCAGAAAAATTGAAATTAATTTTTCTATCTTTTCTAATACCAGTATGGCCTGTGACATTTGTGTGAAATAATTTTGAAGTAGTAATATAATAGCTGATATTCCCCATTTTGTGCAAAACAAAACTTGAATATAGTGTACAAAACCTTACATGTTCATGCCTTGTTCAACTTTTTTTATTATTCATCAATTCCATGTTATAGTCTTAGAAAAATCATTCTTTATCCTGTATATATGTTTAATGTTTTCTTAAGACATTCCATATACTAACAATACCTAATCCAAAACACATAAAAATGTTCCCATCGTTCCTTGCAAGCTAACTAATCACCTTTGCTGCATCATCTCCTCTTGTATGACCACTTACTCCTAAAAAGTTAGAGTCTCAGTCTTTTTTCTTTTTTTTAAACAAATTTCTTACATACATGATTGTGTTTGGGTTTCATTCATGTAAAGAACACCACCCATCACCAGTGCAACATTCCCATCACCAATGTCCCAAATCTCCCTCCTCCCCACCCAACCCCCGCCTGTACTCTAGACAGGCTTTCTATTTCCCTCATACATTCTCATTATCAGGATAGTTCGAAACTTAGTTATTTCTCTAACTAAATTCATCCCTGTTTGTGGTGAGCTTCATGAGGTGAGCTGTAACTTCCAGCTCTTTTCTCTTTTGTGTCTGAAAGTTATTATTGCAAAATGTCTTTCATTTTTCTTAAAACCCATAGATGAGTGAGACCATTCTGCGTTTTTCTCTCTCTTTCTTTCTCTCTCTGACTTATTTCACTCAGCATAATAGATTCCATGTACATCCATGTATAGGAAAATTTCATGACTTCATCTCTCCTTACAGCTGCATAATATTTCATTGTGTATATGTACCACAGTTTCTTTAGCCATTCATCTGTTGAAGGGTATCTTGGCTGTTTCCAGAGTCTTGCTATGGTAAATAGTGCTGCAATGAATATAGATGTAAGGAAGGGATTTTTGTATTGTATTTTTGTGTTCCTAGGGCATATTCCTAGGAGTGGTATAGCTGGGTCGTATGGGAGTTCGATTTCCAGTTTTTGGAGGAATCTCCATATTGCTTTCCATAAAGGTTTATCTAGATGGCATTCCCACCAGCAGTGGATAAGAGTTCCTTTCTCTCCACATCCCCGCCAAAACTGCTTGTTCTCATTCTTTGTGATGTGTGCCAATCTCTGGGGTGTGAGGTGGTACCTCATAGTTGTTTTGATTTGCATCTCCCTCAGAAAAGAAGGGCCATACCTGAATAGCTTAATGACGCAGCTCATAGAATTAGAAAGTACTCAACAAAAGGACCCAAAAATAGGGAGACAGAAGGAAATAACAAAGCTGAGAGCAGAAATCAATGAAGTGGAAACCCTAAAAACAATCCAAAAGATCAACGAAAGCAGAAATTGGTTCTTTGAAAAAATAAACAAGATTGATAGACCACTGGCAAATTAACAAAGAAAGAGAGAGAGAGAAACTTGATAACTCGTATTAGGAATGAAAAAGAAGAGATCACTACTGATATGGTAGAGATCCAAAGGGTAATCAGAAACTACTTTGAGAAACCCTATGCCACTAAAAATGAAAACCTGGAAGAAATGGATAAATTTTTGGACTCTTATAATCTTCCACGGTTGAATGGAGAGGATGTAAAATATCTAAACACACCCATCACTATTGAGGAAATTAAGACAGTAATCAAATGTCTGCCCAATAACAAAAGTCCAGATCCAGATGGATTTACTAATGAATTCTTTCAAACCTTTCAAGAGGAACTTCTTCCAATCCTGGCAAGACTCTTTTATGAAATCGAAAAAACAGGAACACTTCCAAATAGCTTTTATGAAGCCAACATCACCTTGATACCTAAACCAGACAGAGATGCTACCAAAAAAGAAAATTACAGACCAATATCACTAATGAATACAGATGCAAAGAGTCTCAGTCTTTTTTATATAAAGAAACTAACATATAATACTGGCAATCAGTATTTTCAAAGACTCAGCAGTCAGTTTTGATATGTCAAGTTTCCAATCCACTGTGAATTTTATTAAGGCATATATCATAGAGCTTCTGGATTTCATATTCAAGAACACTCATATGATCAGACTTTGTATTATGAGCTTTTAGTCATAATACACAATATCAGCAAAAGTCTACTGCTGTCAGAGTGTTCTGTACAGTCACATATGCCTTTCAATTTTTTTATATCAAACTGGAAATTATACCAATTTATCTATCAAGTTTCTTAGAAAAATATCGAATTTAGTATAAAATCACTTCCAAAATACAAATATATTTATCAACTATTATAGAAGATAGATCTATGCCCTCGTCATGCTGGCTTTTACAAAGGTTGCTTTTGCAGGAAAAAAAAAACCCTCAGTACAAAGAAGGTCATTCATTGCAAGTCAATTATTAAGTAGTTAATATGTCAAACAACTCTAAGTTAATGTGGGAAGTTGGAAAGCAGGGTTCCTGCCTTTTCACTTATTTGTTGGCCTTTGAAACATATAATAACAGTTTCCACAATTGCTGAAATAATGTGCAATTTCAACAAGCAACTTGGTAGTTCCCCTGGTCGTTCCCCAGGTTCCCCAGGTTTCCTGCTGGGAAAGTAGGATTGCTTACCTTATTTGCATTAACAGCTTTCCACTGTGCAGTGGAAAACTCTCCCTTCTTCCCTCCAACTATTCAGAGTAAATTCCAAGCAAAGAGCTAGGAATAAGCCTTGAGCATTGCTGGGTGTGGTTTCTATTAATCACCACAACAACATCAAGCTCTTGATTTTAATTAAATTGAATGCTATGATTCTTTATTGTTGGTACTTTTTCTTGTTTTGAAATCCCCATCCCAGGAAGATTAAAATATTAAATTATATCAAATAAAATTATGGCACATTAAAATATTGATTGTTATCCTTTATATATTACATTAAATGTTTAATTTACTATTTATTATCTGGTATTTTTATCAGGTAAATTATAGTTAAAGCATTATTTATAAAAATAGCATTATTTTTCCTTTTCCTATAGCTTTCAGTAATAATTGTTATCTATATTATATTTCTATGCACTGTGCCTTTTGCTTTTGTATTATTTTATATTTTTTGTAGTTTTATCCTTAAACCAAATTTACACACCTTCATTTGAGAGGGTTACTCCACCACTGTCATCAATATTTACTCCTGGATCTCTAATCAGGGCCAATTCCCACTAGCTTTGTGGGTAAGGGCTTATGTGGTACTGGGGAACAAAATAGGTTCAGGTGCAAGTACTTTAGCCCTGGTATAATCTTTTAGGCCCAAATCTTAAATCTTTTTTATTATTTTTAATAGATCAGATTCTTCTAGATTAATTTGCTACAGGAATATCTGGTCTCTGTTTAGATTTTACACTTTGATGTATATTTTAATCTGAGTGTATTTTACAATGTAAATTATCATTTATTGAAATGTTTGTAGACTTTTTCAGTATGTTGAAAATGAATCCTACCTATATTTTGAAAGATTCACATCTGGCTTTTCTCTCTAGTTTTATTAATGCCATTACTTATACTGAATTGTGAGTTAAACCAACTTTGTGTCCTTGGAAGTATTTTTTCTTCCTTTTATTCTTCTACATGTTTTATGGGCAGGAGAAACAACTAGTTAAAAGATACTTGCCTAGCACCCAGCTGATCAATGTTTGATTCCCAGTAATAATACAGGTCCAATAGTATCACCAGAGATAATGTCTGAGCACAGAGTCAGGAATAAGCTCTGAACACTGCATCTTATGGCCCCCAAATAAAAAAAATTTAAGTTAAAAATTATTAAATAGGGGCCAGAGCAATAGCACAGCTGTAGAGCTTTTTTTGCCTTGCACGCAACTGATTTAGGATGGACCTAGGTTTGATCGTTTTGATCTCCCCAACCCCCCCACCCTCCACCTCCTGCATCCCATATGGTCTCCCAAAGCCAGGGGCGATTTCTGAGCACATAGCCAGGAGTAAACTCTGAGCGTCACCAGGTGTGGTCCAAAAGACAAACAAACAAACAAACAAAAATATAATGAAATAAAACCTATATATTTGAGAGTTTACAAAATCGCATTGCATTGTATTGTTTTGTCCATTTACTCCCGAATCAGGCTGCAACAGAAAATAATTCTTTAATTCCTTTATTTTTAGTATATATTTCTTAGATCAAACCTAATCTCATACTGAGTAATATTAAGTAACTTACATTTATTTCATATTTTAAGAAAAATAGATTTATGTAAAATGCCCGGGGACAATATACTTCTGGTTTATAGCTAACATCTTTGTTTTTACATGGAAGAAAGGAAAGCAAGTTCTATAGACTACTTTCTTTCTTTCTTTTTTTTTTTTTATTTGGTTTTTGGGTCACACCCGGCGGTGCTCAGGGGTTATTCCTGGCTCCACGCTCAGAAATCGCTCCTGGCAGGCACCGGGGACCACATGGGATACCGGGATTTGAACCAATGACCTTCTGCATGAAAGACAAATGCCTTATCTCCATGATATCTCTCCAGCCCCTCTATAGACTATTTTTAAGGGAATTAATTATATGAAGGAGGACTCTCATCCAATAGGCCTCCCTCCAAAGTCCATTTAAATATTAGTCTATAACAGTGGAACTGACAAAGAAAGACCTGGCTTTCACCAAAACGTTTTCACTGTGATAATTGAAATGCTCACTTTTATTTTCAAAAGTACTTATTTTGGAATTATATAATAATTCTAATTATATTGTAATAATGCTTAATAATTGATAATATAGAAGGAAGGAAAAATATAAGGGCCATTAAGAACAGATCATTTTATAATGACTTGGCACAGGCCTCAGAAGAGTGGGTATCCTCTATTCACCTCTGAACCAGAGAAGCTATCTATGAAACATCCAAGGTTTTTTATAACAACACCTGGAAGCAATCCTCTACCAGGGAAGACCCTACCACTGCTCTGACATCAACCTGTTCAAAAGAGAATTCCCTTAACACTAAGAAGACTTGACAACAACAACAACCTGCTTACAGGACAGGGTTCTCTGCATCCCCTTTAATTGTGAGGTGAAACTAGAGGACCCTCTGCACCATCCTGACTGCAATGTAGGATATGCAGATTCCAGGATCTTTAATACAGAAACATGATACCAACAACAGAGACTGTGTGAAAAATAAAAGTATTGGCACTACAGACAATGACCTAGATTGGATGATCTAGCTTGCCTGGAATCTAGAGTTGGTCTTATGCCAGGAAACTTCAGGGGTAGGGTCTCCTTGTATTTAGGCCTAGGCTTTTCCTTTCCATGTCCCTCATATTTTGGTGGGCCTATGCAAACAATAATTGCCACTCTAACACCGTTTTTACTTGCTCCTTTGACTCTAATCCTTAAGAAAAGCAACCCACTTAAACTTTTGAGGTTAACTTAAACTAATATGCATGTGCATGGAAATGTAAAAAAGTACTTTGCCTTCAATGTTTAAGGAGTTACATAAGTTTTATGGCTTTAGATTGCTTTGTGTGCTGCTAAGAAATATTATGTACTACAATCTGGGGACTTGAGGGACAAAGTAATTATACATGGGTTTTGTTTTATTTTTCTTAATGTTCTTTTACTGAAAGTTCAAAGTTAAGATATCAGCAATGGGACTACTGAGAATTCTATTTATGGGTGTTTGTCCTTCCACTGTAACTTTACCTTGTCCTCTTTCTTTGCATCTTTGTTCTCATAATTAAAAATAAAAAATTAATAAAAAAGAAAAAAAGAAAAGATTATTAAACCTGGCTAGATTTTCTAACAATATTGTTTTATAAAGAAAAACGTGTTTAATTCTTCTGTATTTATATTTTCTTTTCTGAGTAAAGGTAAAATATTCTCCTTCAACTTCAAAATGAAACAAACATTTATACTAATTTTCTAGGAGTTTATAACACCTTAATATGTACTATCTTCAAAATGTGCCTTCATTTTTATTTTAAATGTACATAATAAAAATGTAGATGGTACATGTCATATAACAAATGCTACATGGTACATTTGTCTAGAGCAGGGGTCCTCAAACTTTTTAAACAGGGGGCCAGTTCACTGTCCCTCAGACCATTGGAGGATCTGACTATAGTAAAAAAAAAACTTATGAATGAATTCTTATGCACACTTCATATATCTTATTTTGCAATGAAGAAACAAAACAGATACAAATACAATATGAGGACCACTGGTCTAGAGTCTTTTTTAACTAATCCTTAAACTAGGAACAGTAACTAGTATATTTGCTAATACTATGATACAATTTGCTTCTATGTTTATATTAATTAAGAGGCTGATGGGGCTGGAGCGGTTGAGCAGTGTAGGGTGTTTGCCTTGCATGCGATTGACCTAGGATGGACAGCAGTTGGATCCCCCAGAGTCTCCCATATGGTCCCCCAGGCCAGGAGCTATTCCTGAACACATAGCCAGGAATAACCCCTGAACATTACCGGGTATGGCCAAAAAAACAAAACAAAACAAAAAAAACAAAGAGGCTACAAACTGTTTATATTAGGTACTGATAATCAGTGTTATCTTATCAAACTGAATTTGTTATATTTCATATGACTACTAAATTCATTTAATAAAGCTAAAACTACATTTATTTTTCATTCATTTTTCCACCTCAGAATTGTAATTGTAATATCTAACACCTTTCATGAAACTCATGCAACTCTCACACAAAACAATTAAAATTGACAAACTAAATCAACAGAAGAATATTCTTTGGACTTTATTATCCTTATAAATTAAGAACTACTTGATTGCTAGACTAAATAATTAAGTGTGGCTTTCACTTACGAGTCCTATTAGTTATGTTTATTTAACTTTTATTGGATTAATTCATGAGCAGGGCAGAACAATTACAAGCTTGTTATGGCTACTTAAGAAAGTGCTATAACAGTGAATAAAGATTAATATGATTGAGTTAATCCTTGTAACTGTAATGTTTCTCCAGATTATCTAAATGGGAAGACATAATAACACTGATCATTATATGTCTTGCATTGTCTAACATTCTTCATTTTTAAGGCTCAGATTCTCAATATTATTTTATCATAGAAAATTTTTTATTTTGAATATTATTTTATTGAAACCATTGTGATTTACAAAGTCCATGATAGCTGGGTTTAAGACATACAATTCATTGTATGAATCAGAGCGATTCCCACCTTCCTCCACCAATATTCCCAGAGTGCATCTCATACCACCACCCTTTACCCCTCCACCACCAGTCTGACAGTACAACAGGCTCAATATAAGTTTAGATTGTTAAAGTTTGAGTCACTTGACTTTATTGTTGTTAACAATGACTTAGATATTTAATTCTGTGTATTTTCCCATTAATTATTTCTTTTCTTTTGTAATATCTTTATTTAAACAACTTGATTACAAATATGATAGTAGTTAGGTTTCAGTAATGTAAAGAACACCCCCCTTCACCACTGCAACATTTCCATCACCAATGTCTTAAGTATCCCTCCTCTCCACCCTGGTCCTGCCTCTAGACAGACTTTCTATTTCCCTCATTCATTCGCATTGTTAGGATATTTCTCAATGTAGTTATTTATTTTACTGCACTCATCACTCTTTTTAGTGAGCTTTATTTTGTGAGCTGAGCCTTCCATCTCTCCTCTCTTTTGTCTCTGAAAATTATTGCAAGAATATCTTTTATTTTTCTTAAAATCCAAAGATGAGTGAGACTATTCTGCATCTCTCTCTCTCTCTCTCTCTCTCTCTGTCTTTTCTCTCTCTCTCTGACTTATTTCACTCAACATAATAGATTCCATGTACATCCATGTATAGGAAAATTTCATGACTTCATCTCTTCTGACGGCTGCATAATATTCCATTGTGTATATGTGTAGTGTTAAATAATTAATGATGGTGCTGGATGGAGATGGATGGATGGAGAGACCTTTCTCTGCGATCCCAGGCCACGTGGCTCTGCAACCCCCTTCAGCAGCGGGTCTGGAGGTTCATGAGAGTGGTGGGTAGAAATCTCACTTACAGTCAGGCTTCAGGAAGTATCAGCTTTATTCATACCCTATCCACCACATGGCCTATACCATAACCAACTAAGCAATCAGCCATTCTTAGCTAGCCCTGCGACTTAACTCCTTTCAGCCATCTTCCCTTTGACCTCCATGCTGGCAAAAGACCAAAAGGGCCTAATCCTCTGGGTCAAAGACCTTATATAACCTTCCAAGACCACTCCCCGGAATGGAGGAGTGGTGGAATCTAAATCCAGGGTGGAATTACATATATGTACCATAGTTTCTTTAGCCAGTCATCTGTTGAAGGACATCTTGTTTGTTTCCAAAGTCTGGCTATTGTAAATAGCGCTGCAATGAATATAGGTGTAAGAAAGGGATTTTTGTATTGTATTTTTGTGTTCTTAGGAGTCGTATAGCTGGATCATATGGGAGCTCAATTTCCAGATTTTCGAGGAATCTCCATATGGCCTTCCATAAAGATTGGATTAGACGGCATTCCACCAACAGTGAATGAGTTCCTTTCTCTCCACATCCCCACCAGCACTTCTTGTTCTCATTCTTTGTGATGTGTGCCAATCTCTGTGGTGTGAGATGGTACCTCATAGTTATTTTTATTTGCATCTCCATGGTACCTCATAGTTGTTTTTATTTGCATCTTCCTGATGATCAGTGATGCGGAGCATTTTTTCATGTGTCTTTTGATCATTTGTATTTCTTCTTTGACCAACTGTCAGTCCATTTCTTCTCCCCATTTTTTCATGGGATTAGATTTTTTTTTCTTGTAAAGTTCTGTCAGTGCCTTGTATATTTTGGATATTAGCCCCTTATCTGATGGGTAATGTACCTGAGACCACTTGGTCCCTGGCCCCCATCCTTTCATATTTGTATTTTTTCCTTCTCATTCAGTTTCTTTCCTTCTCCTCACTATTATCTGGGGTCAAGGGTGTTTGAAAAAAACTCCCATTTAGACCACTGTATTTCTTCATGCAGTTATTTTAATTACCACAAATAAGTGATATTGTTCTGTATTTTTCCTTCTTCTGGCTGGCTTCATTTAACATT
Organism: Suncus etruscus; assembly: GCF_024139225.1. NCBI lineage: Eukaryota > Metazoa > Chordata > Mammalia > Eulipotyphla > Soricidae > Suncus > Suncus etruscus. Next base: position 40,194,902 of record NC_064856.1, read on the forward strand.
ATATCTTCCAATTTCATCCATGATGCAGCAAATTACATAATTGCACTGTTCATTACATAGAAAATTTCTGAGATAGATAGAAATGTAATTTAAGAAAAAAATTATGTGTATAAAGAATAACATATATATATAACTTCATGTCTGTATATAGATGTATAGTCACGTGTTAACATGTATTTGTGCAAGTCCAAGCCTATTGTCTCCCTTACAAAAGTTCACTTTATTGACAGATATTTTTAACAATCTTTTTTTTTTTTTTTTGGTTTTTCAGGACCACACCTGTTTGATGCTTAGGGTTACTCCTGGCTAAGCGCTCAGAAATTGCCCCTGGCTTTGGGGGACCATATGGGTCGCTGGGGGATCGAACCGCGGTCCTTCCTTGGCTAGACAGATATTTTTAAATACAAATTTTAGGTCTGGAGAAATAGCACAGCAGTAGGGCATTTGCCTTGCTGACCTGGGATGAACACAGGTTCGATTCCCATCACCATATAGTCCCTTGAACCTGCCAGTAGTGATTTCTGAGCTCAGAACCAGAAATAACCCCTGAGTGTCACCAGGTTTGGCCCAAAGAGCAAAGTAAATAAAAATTGCATAAATAATAAATATGATTTTTTTAAGCACTGGATTGTTATATAAACCTAGTTTTATTCGTTGGTATGAGTTAAAATACAAACAATACAACATTTGTCAAAAGGAACTTATTAGTTCCCGTCATCCCTTTTACCTTAATGATCATAATATTTTAGTCACTCCTTGTTCTCCATACTTTCATAGTCAGACTGTCATATTCTTGCTTAGCCCACTTGTTTCTTCTTCTTGTTATTTGCCAGTGTCTGTCAAACGTCATTGTCTTAAAACCTTCACTAACTTTTCTTTTATTCCCAAAGCCTTGGTTTCGACCAATTTTTCTAGATCTAGATCTATTATTTATATAGTTTTCTGTCCAAGTAGAATTTACTCATTTTTAAATCTGCTTCTCTTTAATGAACTTCAATTTGCTTTTGTTTATGTGTTTTAGGCATGCAATCACAAACAAACCATACATTTTGTTGTTGCTGTTCTGTTTTGTTTTGTTTGGAGGATCATACCCAACAATGTTCAGGAGTCACACCTGACTGCACTCAGTAATTATTCCTGGTAATGCTCAGGGGACTGTCTGGGATTCTGGGGCTCAAACCCACTTTAGCCATGCTCACAACAAATGATTAAACCACTGCATTATTACTCTAAGCATCACAGGCCATATATTATGGCACTACTGTTTCTCCTGAATCACCTTACCTTTACAAGTTTTGACAGAGTCTTACTAAAAGTTAATTAAATGTATTCATACCTTTCATACGGTTTGCCCATAGAGGCAACAAGGGCCTATTTTACAATCAACAGGAGATAGACTCAGGAAAATAAATGTGTGCATCCACAAATTTGGTGACAGTCTTGATGACACTTCATCTGAAGATGTGTTCTTGATGTGAATATTTCAAGTATTTACACTAGTTGAGTTTGTGCAAAGAATTTTCACTATTAATGTAAGAGCTTAGAGACAGAAAAGATTGGAGTAGTAGAGGAAACTTTCTATATATTTAAATAATTCTACAGATGTTTAAAAACTTTTATTCTGTACTAAGTTCACTAATTAGTTTTGATAGGCATTGAATATTTGACATTTATGAAAAGCAGCAAAATAGTTATAACAAATACAATCATAGTATTTATTGAGCATCTACCTTTATCCCAAGATCCTATGTTTATTGTAATAGTAGTTTGTGAATTAATTCTCAAAACAAATTATTTTATTTACTTTAGTTTTTGTGTTATTTTAATTATACCAAACTGTGTTCAGAGTTTATTTCTGGATAGACACTCAGAAGTTATTCTTGAAGAAACTTGGGAGCCAATATAAATTGCCAGTAATCTAACTGGTATCAGCTGTTTGCAAGGCAAGCCAAGCATTTTACCTACTGAACTAACTTTACACTACCCCCTGCCCACAAACTAATTATTTTAATAGGTACTATTTTCTTCACTTTACAGTTGATAGGCCAATGTAAAAGACATTCCATACCTGTACAAGCAAAAATAACTAGAGCGTGATAGAACCAGTAATTCTCCCCACATAAAGCACTAACTAGAACTATTGACATAGTCTGGGATTCTACAAAGTACTACTGAGCTTTCACTGAGGAAACAGATAACAAATTTTGATAAGCTGCAGTCTGTCGTTTGTTAAGAAAAGATACATGTTAAATATAAAGTACTATTGCTTTCTTTCTGATTTGGATACTTCTAGTGTTTCAGGATTTGCTGCCTCAAGAGAATGCAATAGTCTTTTAATGCTGTTTGGAGAAATTCAAATTAGATCAGGTCAGTCCCCAAAGAGTTATAATTTTCTCATTCAGCCTTTCTCTGCAGTTCAGAATTGTTCAATTGAAATATGATTACTTTGTACTTGCGTATAGAAATTTAAAATGTACCACTCATGTACTCTATTGTATAAAAATATGTGATACTGTGTACAGAAAAAGAATTTATATCTTGTGAAGAACAAGATCCCTGGAGGTTAGTGGACCTTGGCTAAAATCACAGCCACACTACATAGTCACACCATACAAATTCATAAACACTTATACCCAAATTTATTTCTCTTCTCTGCAAATTGAACTTGCTCACATTTCAACATTTCTCTCAGTTTCAGTATATTATCCTCATTTTACCATTATTCATTGAATCTAATCCAAATACTGACTTGCATAAAATATTTTGATAGTTTATGTAACTTTGTAATGAACATCTTTCACACAAGACTATAATTGTTTTTTAAGACTCTACTAACAGTGAACACATATTTCACTGGGAAATAATGGTGTGAAAATCTGTGTAGCAAATGCCTCATAAGTGCAAGCACTCTTATAAAAAATTAGGGGTGCAACAGTTTTATAGCTATTTCTTCCTCACTTGACCCCCTTAAACAAACATTGTAATCACTGATTTCCAGACACCACCACTTAGGCTTCTGATAAAAATGGCACAGAAGCACATGATAATAATGAAGCTGATGAAAAGTATCAGCAGGCAACCAATGCTAATGAAATATTAAGTAGCTTTAAGAGGTCCAGAGACTTATAATCTATCACTGTTGATTGTATAGACTATAAACAATTTTGTATATACTATTAACTTTGTTCTGTTATTCCTATTACTTTGGTGCTTCCTTTGTTTGTAAACCATGGGTATTTTCTTTATTGTGAATGTATAAAGTTGCTACGTTAACTAATTTTTTAATGCTAATTCTATCTGTATAAGAAAACAAGTTTTTGTTGATATTGAGCTCTATTTCAAGTACTACTGTGAAAAATGTGAATAACCATAGCTTTTGATGTCATAACACATTTTATAAACCACATGTAAATAACTAATTTGATTTGAAGAAAATTTAGAAAACATACATATTAAGCTATATATAACAACATATCACTCACTGCCCTGTGTGTTCAGATAGACTTTAATAGGGAGCATCACTGGCTGTAAACAGAAAGAATCAGGTAAAAAGCAGAAGGAAATAGGAAATCAAATATTTTAGAGTAAGCAAACAGTATGTGCAAGATACTGATGTACAATATATGGTACAAGCTGTACAAGATAAAGTATATATAATGTATTACAATATTTTTTGGCATAGATATATGAGGCTGACCTCAGAGTAAATATGGCTATATATGCCAGCTGCTGTTCTTTGATTGAGTTAACTTTTCAGAATATATCAATGGACTGAAACTGTAAATGTAGACTGAAAAATAAGATCAAGTTATCAAGATTAGGCAAGAAGAGAGTTTTACTACTGACCTATTGACTCAGATCTCCCAAAATTGCTTAAGTCCTGGTCTCTTTCCATCAGTAGCAAAGTGGTCTTTGTGTCTTGCAATAAAGAGCCTACAAAGTCACTGATTTTATTTCAAGGGAGTTTAGCTTGAGTAACTAATAATTATAATTATGGTAACCATTTTTTCTGTTTTAATATGTGTTTTATTTTAAAGTTCATAAATAAAAAGTATAATGATTTATAAAATTCTAAAATAATTACTTCCTGATTATAAAAGTTATTTGAGCTCATTGTAGAACAATTGGCATTGTAGCTATTAAAATGCTCTTTGTAGAAAAGTTAAAAAATGCAAGGCTTAGTGAATTAATGAAGAAAATAGGCACTAAGTATTAAAATTCAGCATAGCTAAAAGAGTTTTTATTCAGTATAAAATTCAGCATAGCTAAAAGAGTTTTTATTCAGTATAATTTGTGTATGACACAATTATCTAAGTTATTATATTTTAATAAATGACCCTTATAATTACTTGGTAGCTGAATAAGTTGTGATAATTCTTGCAAATATAAATATTTATAATTTAACTCACAAAATTTATTGTAAGAAAAATAATTTGTAAGATGATATTATTGAATTTAAAAGTAAAAAGTCACAATTTAAAAAAAATCGCACAAAATTATATATATATATATATTTATATATATATATATATATTACATCCTATTTATCCTATACTGTCCTCGTATTGGGTATGTAGATAGTTTTATAGTTTTACATTTCACAAATTGAAAAAATATGCTAAAGTTTGGGGGAAAATAATACTCAAATATTCCAATTCAAACATAAATAGAAAATCTGGTAAGCATTTTTGAATAGTAACCACTTTCAAATTTCTATACTTCTGTACAAGTTGCCTCATTCTACCAATATATTTATTCCAAAAATTATGACCATTATGATACTCTTATTCAGAAACAAAGTAACATGTCTCATTTTTAAAAAATAAATACTTTAGGGACCCGGAGAGATAGCACAGCAGCATTTGCCTTGCAAGCAGCCGATCCAGGACCAAAGGTGGTTGGTTCAAATCCCGGTGTCCCATGTGGTCCCCCGTGCCTGCCAGGAGCTATTTCTGAGCAGACAGCCAGGAGTGACCCCTGAGCACTGCTGGGTGTGGCCCAAAACCAAAATAAATAAATAAATAAATAAATAAATAAATAAATAAATAAATACTTTATTAGTTGCCATGAGATACACAGTTCAATTTTTTTTGACTGAGTTACAATGTCCAACAGATACTATGGTTGCAATATTGTAGCTGAGTGGTTCTGAAAGGAGATAGTGATATGCATTCTCATTTAGAATAAAATAATAGTATCAATGATTGATAATAGCTAAGGACTATTAACAATGGCTACTTGTCAAGTGCTGCTGAAAGTTTTAAAGGGATTTTGTTTTATTTGCCATAGGAAGAATTAAAATCACAAATTTTGTAGTCAATTACTTCTAGTTGATTACAAGATCTATCACTTAATAACTTGTTGCCTCATAGCAAAATATTGTTTCCTTTATTTCTGTTTGTTTATTCATAAAATGGATATATTAATAGTAAATATCTTAGAGACTTGTTTTGGAAATTAACACTTGCATATTTCTTAAACTAGTACCTGGAGTGTTCTTATAAATATTTGAATTTTTGTTAAATATATTTATAATATATAAATATGATATTTTATATATTACATATTTATGTAAATATTTATTACAGATTATATACTTATATAGAGTTTATTCATCTTTCTCATTTGATTTCTCTCTCCCAATTAATACTCTAGGCAATAGTAATCTCATTGGTAACCTGAAATGACCAGACTCATTCTCAATTTCTATTTTTTAAAGAAGGCTCTATCCACTTTTGATGCCCTAGCTTCATCTGTATCCTGAAGCTTACTAGTAGCTTATGTTTCTGTGAGGTCTGTTTTAAAAGAAAGATTCAGCCTTGCCAGATTTCCAAATTTAGCCATAAGTGGGTCACCTAAAAAAGTAGTACACTGTTCCCTTAATTAACCTTTTGCTTTATGTTAATTTTACATGACGTGTTCTTCACCAAATTTGAGCCAATTGTGAAATGGATCTGTTACTGTTTTTGGCAGATACTGTGTGAACTGTGTCATTTCAGAACTCTCATGTTACGCAGCTTGCTTCTGCCCCTGGTCATGTCTGTATCTCTAATGACTGCTAATCAGAGTATAGATAAACAAGCAAGTAGATCAGGTATGAGTATTTTTGGATTTGCTTTTTCACATTGCAAAATTTTCAATAAGGGATTTTACATTGGATATTTTGGTCCACATTCCTAATAATACTCAGAGACTAGTGTCAAAGTCCGCTCTAGTTAATTTTGATCCTAATCCTGCCTTTAAAGATAGAGTCTCCATTTGATCACAGTCTCGAAGTAATTCTTCAGAGGAATGGTCTTTAATTTGGGCTCAAAGGTTTATTTTCTCAAACCTAACTCAAAGCAGACTGAGGGTCCTTATTAATATAATCCCCTACCCTTATATCTCCAGTCAAATGAAATGTGTTCAGGGGCCCTGACTCTTGGAATCTTGTAAAGTCTACAGTGAAGTCTATAATGGACCATAGTTTCTTCAGGAAACAAAGGATGTGTATTATTTGAAAGAAAGGCCTTCTTTTGAAAGGGCTTTCTATAGGAATGTCACTACACTACAAATGTGCTTCTTCGTGTATACATGAATCAACCCTATGGGATTTTAGTTTGTGAGACTGAGATTGATTAATCATCTTGAAAAAAAACTTGATTAAATTCTGTGCAAGGAAGTAATAGTATCCAAAATTGAAAAATTAGATTTGGCTCTAGAGTTAATATATTTTCAACTGTAGTCATTAAATTTCTTAGACAGTTCACATTAAAGACAATTTATATTGAATTTAGAATATTAGAGAATTCTTAAGACATTTCTTAAATAGATTCATTAACCAGAGTGAAGGGTCTTAAAAGTTTATTGTCATCATTTTCCTTAGTGAAAAAAAAGTTTCTTTTCTCTATCGCCTTATGACTTATAAGTGCATCATTTAACTTGCTCAATTTCAATCAAGCAAGGTTATGTTTTTATTCAGTTTTGTTTGCCTTTTGAGGGGATGAAGAAATATCTATGAAACTTGAAGCAATCTATGAAACTTTGGAGTTTCTCTGAGTTTCTGGGAAGATGTAAACTCTATAAAACTGCTATAAAACATTATAATCTCAAAGGTAGAAGTTTTAGCTATATTTCTATTGATGCTTCACAAATGAAGATGATAGTGTGTTTTCGTAGTGTTAGAATTAAATATGGAAGGTGCTCAGAATTTACTATTGACTCTGCAAACCGGGATTATTTGTGAAGTACTTAAGAGTCATGTGGGATTCTGGGTATGGAATCCAGGTCAGCCAAAAGCAAAGAAGTGCTTACACATTGCATAGTCTCTTTAGTCCTTAATTTTGAATTTTTTTTTTTTGATGCTCAGGGGTTACTCCTCAGGGGTTACACCCGTTTGATGCTCAGGGGTTACTCCTGGCTAAGCGCTCAGAAATTGCCCCTGGCTTGGGGGGAACTTATGGGACCCCTGGGGATCGAACTGGTCGCTATCTTTCCTTGGCTAGCACTTGCAAGGCAGATACCTTACCTCTAGAGCCACCTCGCCGGCTCCAATTCTGAATTTCTAATGTAAATTATCCATGTAACATTTGAGACTCAATTAGTACTGTTTTGCTTTGTTTATGGGCCACACCTGGCAGTTCTTTTGATTTCTTCTGACCGTGCTCAGAAATTACTCCTGGCAATCTTAGGACACCATATGGGGTGCCAGGGATTGCAACCCGTAGGCTGTGTGCAAGGCAGACACCCTACCCACTATGTTGTTGTTCTGGCCTTTTTGTATTTTTCTTTACATAGCAAGACATCTCTGTGTATTTCTATTTGGATAAAGGAGGTTCTTTGTGATAAATGTACTAATCACATACAATGTCATGATGTTTTACATGATTAGATAATAACACAGGATTAGAAATCTAATTGTATTGATTTTTAATCTCTGGATCCATAGATTGGGATATTAGACAAAGCTTAAAAAATAAGTTAGAGATTTACATATTTCTTGAAAATATATCAGCTATTAAATAAAAGTTCAGAGAAATTTACAAGTGATTTGTAAATGTACAAATCAAATATAAATGAATGAATATTAAAATACTGCTACTTGTCAAATGTTAACATATTCTAAATAAATGTTATCATAAGCTATGAATACAAGCTTATAATTGCACTTTTCAACTATATACTGAGAATGATATTCACCATGTTGTAACACATTTCTATCTGATATTTATGTAAACTAAGTGAAAGAAATGACTGAAAAATTATAAGGAAGTATACAAGCCAGCTACGTAAGAGTTTTATTATTTGACAACAGAAATAAAAATGGCAAGAATTAAGATTCATGTTTTTTGAAACTGATAAAATGTTTCATATTGTTTCATATTCATCTCATTTTTCTTTACATTATTCTATTTTAATACATTATTATATTTATTTCATTGTACTTCATGGTTTATTCTTCTTAATTATCTTACTGAGGCTAAGGATCTTACTTTACTTTGTTATATTTTCAGTATTTAAAACATTACCTGGAATATAACACCACACAAACAACTGCTTTTGCAACAACCGCTCTTGGGGCTGGAGCAGTGGCTCAAGCAGTAAACAAAAACAAAAAAGCAACAATTGCTTTTAAAATAAATCCTAAACATTTTGAGTGTACATAGAAAACTTAACATAATTTTGTTTCTGTCAAGTTCCATAGGTCCATTATCTTATCTTCCCTTCCGCATTTCTCCTAATATTTGTATGCTTATATTTGGTGATTAGCTTTTGAAGCTTTATCAATGTATCTTTCTTTATTTTTCCCCAGATCTCTGTGCATGGTAGTCTTGTATCTTGAGAAGTTCATGCAGTTCTTATTTTTATTCATTTTTATTCTTTTGGCATTTATAACTTAATTAATATTAATACATTCAGTGACACACTTTGTATTTAAATATCAGATTAGTTTTATAAAGTTAGTAACATTTTTTTTGCATAAATATCTTTATTTGTGAAGTCAGAGAGGTAATACAGATTTCTTGCCTTGCAAGTGGCTATTGTAGGTTTGATCTCTGGCACCCCATATGGTACTGTGAGTCCTGCCAGAAGTGATTTCTAAATAGAGTCAGGAATAAACCCTGAGCACAAATTTAAATGGTTCCAAAATAAAAAAAAAGAAAAACATCATGCATTAATTCTTTCATTAAATTTATATGAAAAAGAATGAGTTAATGCATGAAAGGCAGTAAAAGTTTCTGATATAACATAAAACATACCCAAATGAGTAATACACGATAATATTGATGATGAAGTATGATAGTTAAGTCAGATTTTTGTTAAAAAAATATATTGAGCCAGAGAGATAGTGCAGCGGTTGGGCATTTGCCTTGCATGCAGCTAATCCAGTTTACCTTGGTTAGATTTCTGGCGACCCATATGGTCCCCCAAGCCAGGATTGATTACTGAGTACATAGCCAGATGTAACCCCTGTGGGTCACCAGGTGTAACTCCTGAGCATCACTGGGTGTGGCCCAAACACCAAAAAGAGAAAAATATATATCATCATCTTTATCAGCAACACCATTATAATCCTATTACCACTTCGACTTTGATAAATTTTGTTAACCTTTTCATATATGAAAATGGGCTAAGTGCAAGTCTTTCTCACCAAATACCCAGATTACTGCATATTGTTGAGCATTTTTTAACCTGTATATCTTACTATATTACAAGATCCATGAAATCCAGAGGTTGAAATCACCGAGTTTCCAAAACACCAAATAGTGTTTGTCAGCTAGTAGGGTAGAAGAACTTGGATAGTCATCATATAAAATAATATAGTTGAGCTAAGATATGTTATAACAAGTGGATAGAAAGACCATGAAAATGGAAGAGAGAAAAGTAATATAAGTTGAGAACTACTTAAATTTAGTAATTATAAACTAAGAAAATAAAGGAACTATTATGAGAAAAGATTAAAGCTGAGTTGCTAGTCTTAACCCTTCCTGTAATTTTGTGTAGTTGAACTTTTGTTTAGGTTTTCTAAGCTTTCCTAAATTATTAATTGATTTATTATATCATTTGATATTTGAAACTTTAGAATATTATTTTGAGTGAAGTAAATCAGAGGAAAAAAGACAATATACAATCTCACTGATATATAATATTTAGAATGATAGGACAAGGGAACATAGATCTCAAGGGAGGATTCTTATATTACCCTGGACCTTAGTTATAGAAATGAAGCAGGGAAGAAAATAAATCAGGGAGAAAGGAAAAAAAAAGAGTACAAGGAGGTAATGGGGGGCAGGGAGCAAGGGCCTCAGGAATATCCATGGTGCAGAGTGAGCTATATCTGTACATATAAAGCACAGGGTCAACATCACTTCAATCATGAGATCCAACCTGCATTGGCTGCATGCAAGACAAGTGCTTAAACTTATCTACTACCTATCCTGTTTCTTGTCATGAAACATTTGGATATTTTTAACATTATGTAGAATTTATGCAATACAGCCCATAAGATGTACCATGGCAATGAGGAAGATTTTGGGGATCAAAAGAATCAATGTGGGGATATTGATTAAGAGAAGTTGACACTGGTGATAAGATTGATGCTGAAACATTGTGTTCTTTAAACTCAACTAAAGATAACTTTGTAAATCATGGTGTTTTAATATATCTTAAATTATGATTTAGGTAATTGACATGTACATTTTTCTAATAGATGAAAAAATTAACAAATTAAAATAATGTGAACAAGTTAGCAAATTAAAATAAGATGAGCAAATTAATAGGTAAACAAATCACAGACTTGAAAAGGGTTATTGGATCATGCTGCACTATATCTTAGTATTTTCTACACCTTGGTCTAAAATATTTTATTATGTACTCTACATTTTTAAGTTATATAGTCTAACATATTTTATTCAAAATAAAGTAAGCATTTATTCCAATCATAGTCTTTCTATTTTATGAACATATTCATAAAAGAAAATTATCTAATGATTTTGGTTTCAATTTTCTGTAAGTAGTTTTGCACTGTTTATTTTCATTTTAAACTTAACAACAGTAGTTCTCTGTTGTGAAGAAACACTGAATGAATTAGTGTTTGAGGTGACAATTGTCAGCAAACTTTGGAATCTAATATGTTGAAAATGACTACTTTAAGCAGAATAAAGGTAGAAAAAAGATGAGAATATACTCCAGAGCCTCAAACTAATTAGTTTCTCCATTGTATTTTTACTTAAAAAATGTAAAGCCTTTAGCTCATTTGGTTTATTATTTTTTTGGTTGGGACCACTTTTGGTACTTCTCAAGGCTTACCCTTGGCTCTGCTCTTAGAGATCACTTCTGGAAGACTCAGCAGAATTGAACCTGAGTATGCTACATACAAAGCAAGCACCCTGCACATTGCATACTTTCTCTCTTGTCCCAGACCTCTGTAATATTAAAGGAACATAAAAATAAAGTTAAATTACACTTGAGTTATATTTGTAAAATTAATGTAGTATTTTGAAGTATAATGAAGTCTCAGTATATACTCTAAGCCAGGGATGTGGGGTTCAGTTCATGACCACAAAATCTTCTGTCTGACTCTGTATTTAATTGGCACAGACATATGTACATCTTATGGGCTGTGTTGCATAAATTCTACATAATGTTAAAAATATCCAAATGTTTCATAAGAAACAGGATAGGTAGTAGATAAGTTTAAGCACTTGTCTTGCATGCAGCCAACTCAACCTTTATCTATGGTATTGTATATGGTCCTATAAGAAACCACTAGGAACCAGTACCAGGAGTGAGCTCTGTGCATATCTGATTGTGACTCCAAAACGAAAATAAACACGAATTGCTTTTGCCAGAATAAAGATGCACATCCTTGTTCTAACAAATGAGAAATAGATTGAGAACAGTTCTGAGGTTTATGAATTGAAAATAAATTATAGCCATCCAGTAAAATTTCTGTCTCCCTGATAGAAAAACTCAAATGAATGTAATTTGTAGCTGGAACAATAGTACAATGGGTAAGATGTTTTCATTTCATGTGGCCAACCAGGCCTGGTCCTCTCTACCCCATATGACCCTCCAAGCCGGGCAACTAAAAGCCTAGAGTATTTCCAAATAAAAACAAATCGACTTAATAGTAATATTAACTAAATATTTTAATTTCTCACTTGATATCAAATATGTAATATCCCTTCATTAATTAATATCTGGGCAAAACATTTAGATAGCTTTTTAAAAGTTATAATATATAGAAAGGAGAAAAATCAAAGTTTTTATGCAAAATTCTCTTTTAGCCATTCTGTTATGATACATTCTACTCTCCCAACTCTTAGAAAAGATCAAAATGGACACCACAAGCACCTGGCTACAAGTTATCTCCCATTATTTTCAGTGCTCTCCTTAGCATCTGGTATCTGATAGAAGTTTATGTTTTTTTCTTCAATGACTGTATTAATTTGTATTCCCATGTATTTAGATTAAATATGTACTTGGGAGAGTTTTTAAATCTTAAGCATCTGAAATCATTTAATAACAGGGTAGGTCTAGGCACTAGGTATTAAAATATTGGAACAGGGTCATGAAGACTGACATATTAGTGCAGCATGTCTATTTGCATTCAGAATTTCTTACCTCTAGGACAGTATACTTTTAGTATTTTTCAACACTTTAATTAGTGTCAAATATGCTCATCCAAAAGAAAACAGTTTAATCACAAAATAAAAGAATATTCAATCACAAAATAATTGTGGTAATGTTAAATAAAAGAATCAAACAAAGGATATGGCTAGATTTTGAAAATATTTATATATGTAATTTTTTTCTGTTTCTTATAACCATTTTTTAAATTTTAATTTATTAAGACCATTGTGATCTACAAAATTCTTTATAGTTGAATTTCAGATATAGTGAATCAGGGCCATTCCCATCACCAACAGTGTTGACCTTCATTCATCAATAATCCCAGAGTGCATCCAGTACCCACGACTTTGCTCTCTTGCCTGTCAGTATAACAGGTCCCTTTAATTGTAGATTATTAGTTTAGATCTCTTGATTCTATTGTCGAAGTCAACAGTCTTTGGGTTGGATAATTAGTTCTGTTCTTTTTTTGTCTTCAATGCACCTGGTCCTCTTACAACTGTAATAAAAATGTCTTTTGTTCAGAAGACAAGTAGATAAGCACATGAAAATATGCTTACTATCACTTACCAGTATGTAAACACAAGTCAAGATGGTGACAAGATATCAGCTCACAGCACCAAGACTAGCACTTATAAAAATAGTATGAACATTATCTTTGGGTATTATTAGCATACTACCTTTTTGTTTTTAAATCCATACAATTGAGTGTGTTCATTTTGCCTATTCCTCTTCCCTTGACTCACTTTACTTAGCCTAATGCTCTCCATGTTGTAGGAAGTTTGCCATAAAGAGGGGTTAGTGCAGTTAGGGCAGAGAAGGAAAAACTATGATAATGATAATTGAAAATGATCACTTTGGTCAAGAACAGGGTACTGAAAAGTCAATGAGAGATGTGCATAATACCCCTTTAGTAACAAACCATAGTGCCTGAAAGGACAAAAGTGGTAAGGAGAGGAGCCAGAGAGATAGCACAGTGGTAGGGCGTTTGCCTTGGAAGCAGCCAATCCAGGATGGAAGGTGGTTCGGATCCCAGTATCCCATATGGTCCCCTGTGCCTGCCAGGAGTGATTTCTGAGCGCAAAACCAGGAGTAACCCTGAGTGCTGCCGCCGCGTGTGACCCAAAAACAAAAAACAAACAAACAAAAAAAAGGGGAGAAAGTAGAGAGAAAAAGAGAGAGGTCTCCTGTAGAGGCAAGTTTGGGGGAGAAAAGGAGATAAATTGGAGACATTGGTGGTGGGAATTATGTTCTTGTAAAGGGGTGAGTGTTGGAGTATTGTGTGATTGAAAAATCATAAAAAACTTTGTAACTGCATTTCATGGCGATTCAAACAAAATTATGAATACAATAATAGAAACAATCTGTGTGAGCTAGAATGTGGTGAAAAGAAATGTGAAAAAAATGATTTATCAAGTTCCCTTTTGTGTATCTACCCTCAGGACTTAAAAAGTTCATTCAACATTATGTATAGACACTATTATTCATACTACTCTTATTAGAATAGCTACAATTTGGAATCAACCTAGGTGATGAGTGACTGATTAATGAATTATGAAGTTGTGGTTATATTAAAAATGCAAAACTATGAAGCTGCATGGAATACTGTGCAGTTGCAAGAAATGATAAAAATCATGTACTTTGCTGCAACCTGGCTGAAGCTGAAAGATATTGAGTGAAATTAGCCAAAAGAAAGACCAATAAAGGATGTTCTCACTTATTTGTAATATATAGAATGACTGTACGAGAAAATATAATTAAGAGGGGATACCTAAATATATTTGACCCCAAAGTTTAGTAAGGAGAAGAAAAGAGAACGGAACAAAATCAAGGTGAAAAGAAAGATGAGAAAGAGAAGTAATGAGGAAATAGGAGTTGGGGTTTTGGTATATTGGTTTATGGGAAAGTGATTAGATATTTATATTTATATATTTATTTATATATATGTATTATATTATAAATAAATATAATTTATATACATATACATAAAGCACAGGCAAAACAACAGTGAAAACATGAGATCTAAGCTTTAACTACTGGAATGTGTTATGTATCTGCCATAGTGGGAGGTGTGGAATGGGTGGTATAAGGGTGTGGGATATGAGATGATAGGTTAAGGGATATAATGCTACTTATTTAAGAACTTCAATAAAGGGATTTACACTTTAATCCAACAATTTTTAATATATAATCACTTATTACTGCATGAGGAAATGCCATGATGTATATCGGGGTGGCCTAGAACACTCTTGGCTCCAGAGTTGTGAGTAGAAAGAAGGAAAAAGAAAGGAAAGAAAGATGTGAAATAATGGGAGACAAAAGGTTCAGAGAATTCAGGTACATTGGTGATGTTAAGGAAGGATAAAACTAAAACCAAGCCATGGAGTCAATACTAAAATAACTTTTAACAACCAAACTGTAAAAATGTGCCTTTTACGATAGCAGATTAGGTTGATGGTGACATATTGGATGAACTCTGAAAACATTGGTTTAGGGAGATGACCCTGGTAATGATTTATTGATAAAATACAAATATATATATGCCTGAGCTAGAATGATAGCACATAAGGTAGGGCATTTGACTTGCATGTAGTCCACCCAGATTGATGTCTGGCATCTAATATGGTCCACTGAGCACCACCAGGAATGATCCCTGAGCACAAATCCAGGAATAAACATCTCAGCAACACAGGGTGAGGCCCAAAAAACAAATATGCAAAAAAGAGAAACCTAAAATTCAGCTATCAGTATGTTTGTAAATCCTGGTTCTTCAAATAAAAATTATTTTAAAATTATTTCTGATCATAGACTTAAAATAAGTGATTTGATATTAAAAATAGTTGTATCAAGTGTAATTTCTTGTTTTGTTTTGTTTTGTTTTGGGGCCACACCCTGTGACGCTCAGGGGTTACTCCTGGCTATGTGCTCAGAAGTTGCTCCTGGCTTCTTGGGGGACCATATGGGACACCGGGGGATCGAACCGCGGTCCGTCCTAGGCTAGCGCAGGCAAGGCAGGCACCTTACCTCCAGCGCCACCGCCCGACCCCTTCAAGTGTAATTTCTTTATTGAAGTTCTTGAATTGTCAATAATAGCACTGACACTGTATCTAGTTCCAGAAAATAAATAACAATTTATTTTCCACAGGTCAGTGTCTGAAAATTTTTATATTTTAACAGAAAATTGTTAAATATTGAAAGACAATTTTCTCTACTGAATATTTTTAGATACATCACTACAGCTTCTGGAAAAACATGTCAATGCTAAATAGCTTTCTTATTATCTTTGCTTGATAGTACACACTGATTACCAGTGTATACTTACCCAAAAAATAATAAAGCGAGAGAGTTTCAGCATTGAGCCACTATTTGATACATATAATCTAGGCATAATGACATGAAAATGGACTCATTTTCAAGTAACTATATACTAATATTTTCTATGAGAATAATTTTTATGTTTTGTTCAACATATTTTTTTTTGGTAAATCTGAGCTTTTCATAGCAATTGTCTAACCTTTACTGAACATTAACCATATACCATACTTCTTATGATAAATGGTAAAGTAAAATGCTATCCTTCTTTCTTCTTCTTAAAGTAAATTATAAGTTCAAATGTCATTTTCAGGTTTCTCCGGGTGCCTAAAATGGTTATTATTTGAAAAGCACACCATACTGACAGAATAGATCATGAATAAATTTACTAAAAGTGCCATTTAACAATTTTATATTTTTAAAATTATTCATTTCAATTGCTGTGCATTACAACATTACATGTCACTGAGTTTTAGGCATGCAATATTTCACCACCAATCATTTCACTGTCCACTTCCTTCCACCAATGTCCCCAGTTTTCTTACCACACATAATCTGGCTCTATGACAGGAACGTTTTTATTTTTGATCTTTTCTTTTTTCCTCCTTTTCAGGAACTGTAGTTTATGACATTATTATTGATAGAGTATTGTGCATATCAGTTTACATCCTTTCAGCACCAATCCTCATCCAGAGTGAACCTTCCATTTATAATTTCCCTGACTTATCACTTCACTCCACCACCAATATCCCACCAACTGACAAACTTCCTACTGATGACCAGTTTTACTGATGACCAGTTTTCTTGTTATTTGTTTCTATTGCCTTTTGGTTTAATTTCTATTGTCTTTGGGTACCTGTTACCCCCTACTACAGTTCTTTACATCCATATATTAGTAAGATAGTTCTGTGACAGAACCTCTACCTCTGAGTTACTTCACTCAGCATGATAGTCTTCAGCTCAGTTCCTGTATTAGAAAACTGAATGACTTCACTTTTAATTACAGCTGAGTTCATATGTGCCATAGTTTTGTGTACATAGTCAATTGTCTATATGTTCAATCATTTCTTAATTCAGTCATCTGTTCTTTGTTGTTTCCATATCTGGGTTATTGTATCTAGAGCTTCAATGCAT
The DNA here is from genome assembly GCF_024139225.1 of Suncus etruscus. Taxonomy (NCBI): domain Eukaryota; kingdom Metazoa; phylum Chordata; class Mammalia; order Eulipotyphla; family Soricidae; genus Suncus; species Suncus etruscus. The sequence continues at coordinate 40,211,960 of NC_064856.1, forward strand.
ACAAGATGTCTTTTCTGCATTGTGGTTTTGGACCTTGGGTGTATATTTACAGTAGTGGGTTATCTGAATTTTATGTAAGCTCAAATCTTAGATTTTTTAGGGGGAGAATTTCCATTCAGAATAACACTTTATAGATGAAGAGTAGTGATACCAAATGCATGAAAAACGGAAAGAGCCATTGTGCTCTATTTATCTTATGTATAAGGGATTTCATTATCTTGCTTTTTTAATGAAAAAGTCCAAATATGCCACTAAAATTTTGGATCAGAACATTAAAATAAAAGTGAGACTATCTAAGGGCAATATTTACTTATTTCTGCATATATAAAAAAAAAACACAGCAGCATGAGAATAGGAAAAGGCCTGATAAGCCCAGAGAAAGTTCAGTGGCAGAACACTTTATTTGCTTGTATAAGTCTCTGCAAACAATAAAAGGAAAAAAATTAAGAAATAATTAGGGAAAGAAGAAAGCTGAAAAACAAAATATCTAGGCATAGTCGTGTAGCATCCTTTGGTTGCTTGCAATCACAGATAGATATTCATTTCAATTTTTCATTTCTGGTCACAATCTTTTCACTCTTCCACAATATCAATTTTATTATCTCTGTGATCTTAAAAGAACATTTTTCAATTTATTATTCCTCTCATTTCATGAGAAATCTGGATTTATCATGATAATCAATTGGATCTACCCTGAAATATTTATTTCAAGTTTATGACTATACTTCTAAGACGAAAGTATCATTCATATTATCTATATAAAATTTTTGTTGTTTGTTGGTTTTTATCATACCCTGTTGTGCTCAGGGTTTACAGCTAGTTCTGCACTGTATTTAGACAGGCTAAGGGTCTTACCTTTGCAATTTGGTTATTATGATAATTACTTAGAAAGCAGGATCACTGCAGCAGAACATGGATAGGATTCAGACACTGCTTTTTATCCCCTTTCAATTTTAAATAATTTGTTATTAATTTTTAATATTGCAGAATCTTAGTAGAATAATACATCATCTTTATATATTTACTTTTATTATAGTGAACAAAAATAGTTTAAAGTAATTTACTTAGAGAAATAAAAATTTAAAGAAAAAAATGCCCATCTTTGTATTAATTTATAGTTTCACTCCCATTTTCACTACCATCACATTGCCTAGAAAAACCCCTTAATTTCCTTCTCCCTTTCCTCTCTCTTTTCCTCTAGTAACCACCATAATTTCACAGTCTAGGAGTTCGGTTTATCATTTTTGCCAAATCATTTGCTTTTCACAGTTATTTTCATTTCTCAGTAGGGTCTTTACACATTATTATCAGCACTTCATCAAAAAAGCCCTACAAAATTGCACATTGTTTTTGTCTTCATTTTATATTATTTGTTGACACTTGATTCAATCTCTATACAATATGTTTTTTAAAGTCTCTCGGTCTTTTAAAACGATAAATGTTTTGTATTGTTAGCCAAGGTTTTGATCCAATCATTAATAGAAAGGCCAGTGCCCTATCACCAAAGAAGAATACTTTTTACAAAATATTTGCTGTGAAAAATTTAAACATAATTAGTAATAATAATTTTCTACATTTCCATATTCTTGTTTTATCTGCATATCCCTTCACTGTAGAAAACTATTTACTATAGTCTAAATATACAAAGTTACTCATAGTTTAGTGTATTTTTAAAAACATTGTATTTTCATATAAACAAAATGTAATTATTAAACAAGTAAAAGTTATGAACACAAAACACATGAATGATATTAATATTTCTTCATAATAGTTTTTGCTAGCTATTATTAATGTATATTTTATAGTTATTTGTCCCAATTAGGATTCAACCAAGATATATTTATTATATTTATATAATTGACCATCTTAAATTTTTCTTTATTGGTGAGTTTCTCATCATTTTAATCTGTGAGGAAGCTAAAATACACATCCGTGACTAAGCACCATGCCTGATTTGACCACCAGGTATAATTTAATTTTCCCCTTTTCACCAAATCCATTTTTCTGTAATTTGATAAATAAGAATATCAAGATCGAATTAATTTTTTAAATATGGACCTATCCCCTACTATTTTCTATTTTCAAAGGGGAAGTAATCACAGAGGCTGTTTTTCACTTTGTTACAGAGTGACTCACGGTGATATATGGGATCCATAGGTAATGTGATATTTGTAGTAGGAATGACCAAAAGCCGTCTCTTGTAAGGCAGTGCTCTACCATCAGTTCTGTGCTCTGGCCCCTGGTAGTAACTCATTATGTTACTCGTTGTAATGAGTTAGATTAGATTCTTCCTATTGTATCATATTAGAGAGCACATAATGTCAAAGCCATTTTGGGCTAGACACTGAGGGAATCTTCTCAGTCCCTCTAGAAAGTAGGTGATGGATTTGGTGAATAATAACAGAGCCATACTCAGTAGTGGGAATAAATCTGAATTCTTTATTGAGTGCTACAGTGATGTATATAAACATGATTTTTACATGTGAGAAACTGCCTACATCTGTTTTTCTGCAAGGTTAAAAAGATTGTACTTTCTTATTAGCAAAAAGCTTATCATTACATAATGTTTGATCTATAAATTTCTTCACAACATAAAATTCACAGGCCTTTATTATGGGTTACACACCTTCTAAAAGATAAGCTCCAATTAAAAGACAAAAAAGAGTCTGTGAGCCAGAGGCTTCCCTGGAATCAAAAGAGAAAATTTTAACATCTCTAAGTTTTTATTTATAGGTTAGACCCTGAGTGTCAATTCCCTTGTAAATTAAAAGATTAGCAAGTTGCCAGGTGTCCTATGAAGTGATCCTTTCTCTGAATGAGCAGATTGCTTAAAGATATAGGACATCCTTTTAATGACTACTCATTTTGAGTATTACAAATTTATTTTTATGTTTCTCTTGATGCTGTCTTGATGCTGAGTTTTCCAGTTACAGGGATATTTAATCAAGGCCACATTGGCCTGTACTAATGCTTAAATCTGGAAGTAAATGCTCAAAGATATACATACTTAGCACAACAGAAGAGAGATTCATATTTAGGCCAAATAAATGTTTGCAACTATCAATAAGCTAAATTATCAGGATAGCTATTTCTCTTTGAGATCTGGTCTCAGTTAGCTATGCACAGGCCACTCCACAAGGGGCCTACTGAATTTAGTTTCTCCTAAATCAATGCAGTGACAATATAATACATTAGCCCTTCTTTACTGGTGCTGTAATTCATAAATTAGTTCATATGGTGTTAATGTAATCTACTTAATTTATTGTCATAAAAATTCAAGAGCATGAGTTTAAAGTCAGTTTCTTTATTATACCACACAACTCCCTATTTCTACCCACAGAATAGAAGAAACTATTCACCCAATACCCATCTTATAAGGTCCCCTGAGCACCAGCAGGAGTTTTTCCTGACAACAGATCCAGAAGTAACCCTTGAGCACTACCAGGTATGGCCCCAAAACACCATCAACAATAAAGATAAGTAGTTCAGAAACAGCATCTTTGAATCGGCCAAGAATATATTATTTGCTTTTATTTCCTCTCACTTGCTGGTGAACCTGTAATTTTGTCAGGATCACTTGTGGCAGACAGTGCCTGGGTGTGTATGGTGGTGACAGGAGATGTGTATCAGGACAGAGAGAAGGACTAAGTAAATTTTTGTCATAATCCATGCCCTGGATTTTTCTCTAAAGAGATCCAAAGAACAGAATTCTCGATAGAGCCTCATAAACACGAGAAGCAACTGTTTTTATATATTGACATTGGTGCAAAACAATGGTAACACTGACTTGAATGTGGCTCAATTAACACAGAACAGTCTATATTCTAGAACCTTTTCATTCAGGGGAAAATTATCATCAACAGAAGGACTTTGGTACATGTGGCAGCACTGGTGTTTAAAATCATAACCTTGTGCTGACCAGACAGGTGCTTTCTTTAAGTCAATAATCCACCATCTGGGCCAGGTGATGTTTTTATTATGATATTGTTCAGTATTTATTCAATTCACATTGAGTATATTTATTTCAGTGTTAGAAAGGAATTTGTAGGCTATTGCATTCATGTTTTCCAAGGCAAACACACTAATACTTTAACTACTGATCTACACCAATGAACGACAGCCCATTCCTTCTTAATAATGGGTGCACTTGATTTAACAATAAGTCTCATTGCCAGATGTATCCTTATATTTAATCATTTGTTGCTCAATCTCTATCTTTTCTCTAGAAATTTCAATAGTAAGAGTAATTATCCTACCTGTTGTTAAAAGACAGTTATAGTTTGTCTAATACAAAATTTAACCCTAATGTTAGTCAATGCTACATATGCATGTGACAAAAACTAAAACATGGAAGCTTTTATTCCCCTACAATGTCTAAGTCAGCTTTCTTAAATGTACTTGGATTTTTCCTTTTAATATTTCTCTGAATTTTATCCTAAATATTTTTACTTTTGTTAATTTCTCTACACTATAAAATCTAGACATAAAATAAATCCCCTTGTTTCTTTTGAAGTAAGGCTAAGAAAAAGTTGTTCCTATTTTATTCAAAAGCAGCCTCAAAAAGCAGGATCGGTGGCACAAGCTATAGGGTGTGTGCCTTGCACACACTAACCCAGGATGGACCTGGATTCAGTTCCCAGCATCTCATCTGGTCCCCAAGCCGGGAGCGATTTCTGAACACATAGCCAGGAGTAACCCCTGAGTGTCACCGGGTGTGGCCCCAAAACAAAAACAAAAACAAACCCCCCTCCAAAAAAGCAGCCTCAAATAAATTATCTAAACACTAAGAAATATATGCAGCATTTGTATTTTTCTCTTTCACTTTTTAACAAAAATTACAGCTAAAGAATGATTAAGCATTAACCTGCCAATCTAAATACAGTCTGACTTGACTTAAAAAGAAATAAGTAAAAATAACCTAAGAAATCATCACTATTATATTCCTTTCTACAGAATGGAGTTATGCAGAGCCAGAAAATTACTGATACCTCTGTAGTTTTTCACTGAACTGCATATGATGTGGTGTAGTTTCTTGGATGTTTGTTTCCATTTAAATAAGCACAGAACAACTCCTGGTTATAGAAAGAGACTTACTTTTGTGTTTAACTGACAATGGGGAAACCCTTCATTAATACAGAATTCGTGTTACTGCAGAATAGTTTTGTTTTGTTTTTTACCAGTTTTAGTTTTATCATACTATAGTTTCAAGAAAAGAATAGACCCCCAAGATAAATATAAATGAGTATCATAATAAGTCACCACTTTTAAAAAGTACTCGTGATTTTTTTGAATGGCCTACATTTTGTGATCTACTTTTTGCATGAAGGGACATATCCATGATCCTGAAGTACTTTCACAGCAGAAATTGATTCAAATGCTGAGTTTATATTTTGAAAAGATGCCTGGAAATTCTGAGGCAGCCAGTTGACTTTTTTTTTTCTTTTTTTTTTTTTTTTTTTGGTTTTTTGGGCCACACCCGTTTGACGCTCAGGGGTTACTCCTGGCTATGCGCTCAGAAATCGCCCCTGGCTTGGGGGGACCATATGGGATGCCGGGGGATCGAACCGCGGTCCTTCCTTGGCTAGCGCTTGCAAGGCAGACACCTTACCTCCAGCGCCACCTACCCGGCCCCAGCCAGTTGACTTTAAACCAATAAATATCATATATTTTATGCTTCATTAGTAAATAATTTCTAAGCTGCATTATATCTGTGGAAACCTATAACATATTCTATTATAGCACAGACTCTGAACTGCTCTCTCTGTCACAGGTCTCTCACTACCTCCAGTCTATCACTCACACTGTCATTTGCTTGATTTTTCTGTAAGACTAATATAGCATGCCATTTCTTATATTATACTCCATAAATCACAAATTTTGCTCAGTATGTCTTTCAAATCTCTGATATATGGCCTCATCTAAATTTTTGCACCATATCATATAGTGTCCATAATTTATATTACTATCTGACTCTTTTTTAATACTTTTATTTTGTTGCGGTGCTTAAATAAAATTTAGGAATCTTATGAATGCAAGTCAGGCACTTGCTACTGAGTAATATCTGTGGTCATTTCAGTTTTCTGGGTGTTATTTTCTCTACTTTTATTCCTACTAAGTTGTACTAATTTTTAAAAAGCCAATCAAATATCACTTCTTGGTTGGGTTAATTTTAGGAATGCCAAATGGAATAGTTACCTAGTGTTCTTATCATAGAGAAATGCTAAATAAATGTTGAAACTTGAAGAACTTAATATTTTTTTGTGATTCCAGTGCTGGGCCGTTGCTTACTTATGGACACTGTGGGGTTATCAGTATAGAAGAAAGCCCTGAGGGAAAAAAATTCGACCTTTGTCCAACTATGTCTTCTTGTAAAGATTAAATACATGTTATGGGGCTGAAGCGATATCATAGCAGTAAGGCGTTTGTTTGCCTTGCATGAGGTCAACATAGGACCGGCCCCCAGCCCCCAGCCCCGGTTCGATTCACAGCATCCCATATGGTCCCCGAGCCTGCCAGGAGAGATTTTTGAATGCAGAGCCAGGAGTAACCCATGAATGCCACCAGGTGTGATCGCCAAACCAAACAATAAAATACAATAAATACATGTTATGATTTACTGAATATGTATATACTCATATCTGTTTAAGATGTGCAACATGAGGGTTTGAAACATACACGCTACACGCTATGAAATGATTAGCACAATTTTGCTGATTTATACACCTATTACTTACATAGTTGTCATTTGTATATGAGATGAGAACACTTTAGAGCTATTTCTCAGCAAATTTCATATATACTATAAAATGTAAACTATAGTAAAAAAAACTACATTTGAATTATTACAACCTAATTAGCTCTAAATCACCAAAAGTTATACCTTCGACCAAAATCTCCAGCCTTCCCTACACTTTAGCCCTTGGAAACCGTCATTTTACTCTGCTTATATAAACTCAATCCACATATTTTATAGGTTGTCATCAAAGCTTTTAAGAACATTTTTAATGTATCTCATCTTCAGTATCTCCACTTTTTTATTCTGAATATGTGATGAAGTTTCCTTTATTTTAAAGATTAATGATCTTCCTTCAAATCCTTTTTTCTCTTCACTTAAATTATGTTGTTACT